>NC_069504.1:724383188-724603188 GCF_027579735.1 Bombina bombina
TCATCTAATGTGAGATTTACAAGGAGGGAAAACAGTACACCTCTCTGAACAGTGTCTGGGAGGCTGTGGTTGCTGCTGCACGCAATGTTGATGGTGAACAGATCAAAACACTGACAGAATTCATGGATGGCAGGCTTTTGAGTGTCCTTGCAAAGAAAGGTGGCTATATTGGTCACTGATTTGTTTTTGTTTTGTTTTTGAATGTCAGAAATGTATATTTGTGAATGTTGAGATGTTATATTGGTTTCACTGGTAAAAATAAATAATTGAAATGGGTATATATTTGTTTTTTGTTAAGTTGCCTAATAATTATGCACAGTAATAGTCACCTGCACACACAGATATCCCCCTAAAATAGCTATAACTAAAAACAAACTAAAATCTACTTTCAAAACTATTCAGCTTTGATATTAATGAGTTTTTTGGGTTCATTGAGAACATGGTTGTTGTTCAATAATAAAATTAATCCTCAAAAATACAACTTGCCTAATAATTCTGCACTCCCTGTAGATAGTATATTGTATCGTGTATATAGATAGATAGCTATAGTATAACTATATTCGCATAGCTACATACATAGTTATTTATTAATAAACAGTGGACTAAAATAATAATTAACAAACTAATCAGAATGGTGGCAAACCTGCACCCGGTTTACAAGCTTTCTGAGGAAAACCTTTAAAGTGGATTGTTTGGCCTTGATCTTAATGTTTCGCAGCTAAACTGATTTTAACACATTCATTCGTTTTGAATTTCAAATGTTTGTCTAACATTCTTATATTCGTTTAATGGAATAGTATTTCTAATGCTGCAATATGTCAATTAGAAAAAATCAAATCTATATATTTGTAATGGTATTTCTAATGCTCTTTTAAATATAATATTTAAATTATGCAATATTCGAAAGAGAAAAAATGTAATCAATATATTTGTATCTATTATATATTTATTTACTAAATTCCCGGCACATGAACTATTGAACTACTGAATATTATTTGTTAAATTGAGAGTTACATTCAAAATTTCAAAAAATAATACTAGGAACATGATACAAGGCCCCCAACATTAGTGACCCGAAGGAAACTCAACTACTTATCCAAATAGGTAAGGCTGCTAATAATAGTGCTGTAATCATGGGAGATTTTAACTACCGTGATATAAACTGGGCCAATGAAACTAGTAATTCAGGTAAGGGGGATATGTTTTTAAATGTTCTCAGGGATAACTTCTTGTCGCAATTAATAGAGAAGTCAACTAGGAGTAAAGCTATCTCAAATTCAACAAAGTGGCAATGGCACCGCATTGGCTTTCCCCTCTTATTTTAGGTTAAGGATAGAAGTAAATTACTGAATCCCAAATTATATGGAGGGAATGGTGCTGGTGCATAGGTTAATAATTGCAACACTATAAAAGGATGGTACCCTAAAGCAGTGTTTTCAACCAGTGTGCCGTGACACACTAGTGTGCCGTGAGAGATCCTCAGGTGTGCCACGGCAGACTGACAACAGTGTGACATATTTTTTAAACTTTGCTTGTTTTTTACTCCCAGTGCAGGGGTAGTTTGTAGGAGGCATGGCATAACAGCACAATACATACAGTATGTGTGTGTTTGTGTGCATGTGTATATATATATATATATATATATATATATATATGCTGTATTAGGCTACAATGTGTGATTTTTTTAAAATTTTGGGATGGTGGTGTGCCACAGGATTTTTTAATGTAAAAAAGTGTGCCACGGCAAAAAAAAGGTTAAAAATCACTGCCCTAAAGGAAGGTAACCAACCTCAAAGAAGTATGCACATATAGCACTCTGGGCCAAGACCAGTGGGCAGTTGATGTGTGGTCTTTATAAAATATAACTTTTATTCGAATATATTAAAATTGAAACCCGCATCCAAATCCTTAAAAACAACACTGAACACTGGTAACTAGTATTCAAATAAACAGTAATGTAGGAATGTAAATATAAAAAGGTTAGACTTATTTGGTCCTTATAATACATTCACATCCTACTAATTATATAAGTATTTATGAAGTCACATAGATGTGCATTCTAATATGTCTCAGGGTAAATATATCAACCTTATAAGGCTGTGAGAGCCTCCATATGAGACAGCCGGTCTAGGGTAATATTGAACCTCATCAGCACTTAGTTATACCATAAACCTTCTGACATATGATGTGTCAGAACAAATACATAAAGCTTCATGTCTCATTTTCATGTAGCAGGAGATAGGAATATAATACCCTGAAGGGTCAGATTAGTAACGATATACCCTCCTAACCAGTATTCTCCCAATTTGTATCAGATAGCAATATTGATAATATAACTTTATTATGATACAATGGGTTTACAGAAGGTAGTTATCATCCTGTAAATAAAAGGTACCTATCTTAAAGTGTTAGCTGTGAAGTATTCCCATTAACTATTCAGTTACCAAAGTATTTAAAACACGATTTCTTAAATTAGTCTAGGTATTAATTGCAAAAGATGTTTCAACTGTGTATCAAATAATATAAGTTTGAAAAAAAGCTTATGATCCGTTATTCAAAATGTAATATGGAACTGTAAAGTTTATTATACTCCTAAATTGTCGGCAGTGGATATAATCACTTGGGCCTAGATTTAGAGTTCGGCGGTAGCCGTCAAAACCAGCGTTAGAGGCTCCTAACGCTGGTTTTGGCCGCCCGCTGGTATTTGGAGTCAGTGATTAAAGGGTCTAACGCTCACTTTTCAGCCGCGACTTTTCCATACCGCAGATCCCCCTACGCCATTTGCGTAGCCTATCTTTTCAATGGGATCTTCCTAACGCCGGTATTTAGAGTCGTTTCTGCAGTGAGCGTTAGAGCTCTAACGACAAGATTCCAGCCGCCTGAAAATAGCAGGAGTTAAGAGCTTTCTGGCTAACGCCGGTTTATAAAGCTCTTAACTACTGTACCCTAAAGTACACTAACACCCATAAACTACCTATGTACCCCTAAACCGAGGTCCCCCCACATCGCCGCCACTCGATTAAAATTTTTAACCCCTAATCTGCCGACCGCCACCTACGTTATATTTATGTACCCCTAATCTGCTGCCCCTAACCCCGCCGACCCCTGTATTACATTTATTAACCCCTAACTTGCCCCCCACAACGTCGCCGCAAGCTACTTAAAATAATTAACCCCTAATCTTCCGACCGCAAATCGCCGCCACCTACGTTATCCCTATGTACCCCTAATCTGCTACCCCTAACATCGCCGACCCCTATGTTATATTTATTAACCCCTAATCTGCCCCCCTCAACGTCGCCGACACCTACCTACACTTATTAACCCCTAATCTGCCGAGCGGACCTGAGCGCTACTATAATAAAGTTATTAACCCCTAATCCGCCTCACTAACCCTATCATAAATAGTATTAACCCCTAATCTGCCCTCCCTAACATCGCCGACACCTACCTTCAATTATTAACCCCTAATCTGCCGACCGGAGCTCACCGCTATTCTAATAAATGTATTAACCCCTAAAGCTAAGTCTAACCCTAACACTAACACCCCCCTAAGTTAAATATAATTTTTATCTAACGAAATAAATTAACTCTTATTAAATAAATAATTCCTATTTAAAGCTAAATACTTACCTGTAAAATACATCCTAATATAGCTACAATATAAATTATAATTATATTATAGCTATTTTAGGATTAATATTTATTTTACAGGCAACTTTGTAATTATTTTAACCAGGTACAATAGCTATTAAATAGTTAAGAACTATTTAATAGTTACCTAGTTAAAATAATAACAAATTTACCTGTAAAATAAATCCTAACCTAAGATATAATTAAACCTAACACTACCCTATCAATAAAATAATTAAATAAACTACCTACAATTACCTACAATTAACCTAACACTACACTATCAATAAATTAATTAAACACAATTGCTACAAATAAATACAATTAAATAAACTATCTAAAGTACAAAAAATAAAAAAGAACTAAGTTACAGAAAATAATAAAATATTTACAAACATAAGAAAAATATTACAACAATTTTAAACTAATTACACCTACTCTAAGCCCCCTAATAAAATAACAAAGCCCCCCAAAATAAAAAATTCCCTACCCTATTCTAAAATACAAATATTACAAGCTCTTTTACCTTACCAGCCCTGAACAGGGCCCTTTGCGGGGCATGCCCCAAGAATTTCAGCTCTTTTGCCTGTAAAAAAAAACATACAATACCCCCCCCCCAACATTACAACCCACCACCCACATACCCCTAATCTAACCCAAACCCCCCTTAAATAAACCTAACACTACCCCCCTGATGATCTTCCTACCTTGTCTTCACCATGCCAGGTTCACCGATCCGTCCTGGCTCCAAGATCTTCATCCAACCCAAGCGGGGGCTAGACATCCACTGAAGAAGTCCAGAAGAGGGTCCAAAGTCTTCCTCCTATCCGGCAAGAAGAGGACATCCGGACCGGCAAACATCTTCTCCAAGCGGCATCTTCTATCTTCTTCCATCCGATGACGACCGGCTCCATCTTGAAGACCTCCAGCGCGGATCCATCCTCTTCTTCCGACGACTAGACGACGAATGACGGTTCCTTTAAGGGACGTCATCCAAGATGGCGTCCCTCGAATTCCGATTGGCTGATAGGATTCTATCAGCCAATCGGAATTAAGGTAGGAATTTTCTGATTGGCTGATGGAATCAGCCAATCAGAATATAGTTCAATCCGATTGGCTGATCCAATCAGCCAATCAGATTGAGCTCGCATTCTATTGGCTGATCGGAACAGCCAATAGAATGCGAGCTCAATCTGATTGGCTGATTGGATCAGCCAATCGGATTGAACTATATTCTGATTGGCTGATTTCATCAGCCAATCAGAAAATTCCTACCTTAATTCCGATTGGCTGATAGAATCCTATCAGCCAATCGGAATTCGAGGGACGCCATCTTGGATGACGTCCCTTAAAGGAACCGTCATTCGTCGTCTAGTCGTCGGAAGAAGAGGATGGATCCGCGCTGGAGGTCTTCAAGATGGAGCCGGTCGTCATCGGATGGAAGAAGATAGAAGATGCCGCTTGGAGAAGATGTTTGCCGGTCCGGATGTCCTCTTCTTGCCGGATAGGAGGAAGACTTTGGACCCTCTTCTGGACTTCTTCAGTGGATGTCTAGCCCCCGCTTGGGTTGGATGAAGATCTTGGAGCCAGGACGGATCGGTGAACCTGGCATGGTGAAGACAAGGTAGGAAGATCATCAGGGGGGTAGTGTTAGGTTTATTTAAGGGGGGTTTGGGTTAGATTAGGGGTATGTGGGTGGTGGGTTGTAATGTTGGGGGGGGTATTGTATGTTTTTTTTTACAGGCAAAAGAGCTGAAATTCTTGGGGCATGCCCCTCAAAGGGCCCTGTTCAGGGCTGGTAAGGTAAAAGAGCTTGTAATATTTGTATTTTAGAATAGGGTAGGGAATTTTTTATTTTGGGGGGCTTTGTTATTTTATTAGGGGGCTTAGAGTAGGTGTAATTAGTTTAAAATTGTTGTAATATTTTTCTTATGTTTGTAAATATTTTATTATTTTCTGTAACTTAGTTCTTTTTTATTTTTTGTACTTTAGATAGTTTATTTAATTGTATTTATTTGTAGCAATTGTGTTTAATTAATTTATTGATAGTGTAGTGTTAGGTTAATTGTAGGTAATTGTAGGTAGTTTATTTAATTATTTTATTGATAGGGTAGTGTTAGGTTTAATTATATCTTAGGTTAGGATTTATTTTACAGGTAAATTTGTTATTATTTTAACTAGGTAGCTATTAAATAGTTCTTAACTATTTAATAGCTATTGTACCTGGTTAAAATAATTACAAAGTTGCCTGTAAAATAAATATTAATCCTAAAATAGCTATAATATAATTATAATTTATATTGTAGCTATATTAGGATTTATTTTACAGGTAAGTATTTAGCTTTAAATAGGAATCATTTATTTAATAAGAGTTAATTTATTTCGTTAGATAAAAATTATATTTAACTTGGGGGGGGTGTTAGTGTTAGGGTTAGACTTAGCTTTAGGGGTTAATACATTTATTAGAATAGCGGTGAGCTCCGGTCGGCAGATTAGGGGTTAATAATTGAAGGTAGGTGTCGGCGATGTTAGGGAGGGCAGATTAGGGGTTAATACTATTTATGATAGGGTTAGTGAGGCGGATTAGGGGTTAATAACTTTATTATAGTAGCGCTCAGGTCCGCTCGGCAGATTAGGGGTTAATAAGTGTAGGCAGGTGTCGGCGACGTTGTGGGGGGCAGATTAGGGGTTAATAAATATAACATAGGGGTCGGCGGTGTTAGGGGCAGCAGATTCGGGGTACATAAGGATAATGTAAGCAGCGGCGGTTTACGGAGCGGCAGATTAGGGGTTAAAAGTGTAATGCAGGGGTCAGCGATAGCGGGGGCGGCAGATTAGGGGTTAATAAGTGTAAGGTTAGGGGTGTTTAGACTCGGGGTACATGTTAGAGTGTTAGGTGCAGACGTAGGAAGTGTTTCCCCATAGGAAACAATGGGGCTGCGTTAAGAGCTGAACGCTGCTTTTTTGCAGGTGTTAGGTTTTTTTTCAGCTCAAACTGCCCCATTGTTTCCTATGGGAGAATCGTGCACGAGCACGTTTTTGATGCCGGCCGCGTCCGTAAGCAACTCTGGTATCGAGAGTTGCATTTGCGGTAAATATGCTCTACGCTCCTTTTTTGGAGCCTAACGCAGCATTTGTTTGAACTCTCGATACCAGAGTTAAATTTATGGTGCGGCCAGAAAAAAACCCGCGGAGCGTTAACAGCCCTTTTACCGCCGAACTCCAAATCTAGGCCTAGGTCTGTTATAGATTCAGTATGTTGTCCCAACTTAAAAGTTGTTTTTTTTTTTTTTTTGAATAAATTTTTATTAAGGAAAATGATACAAAACCACATAACAACACAGTTTTCACTTGATAATTGATAACAGAGATACACGCGATTATTCAAAGGATAAATGACATTCAAAGTAGACCGGTTGGCCCGGCTATCAAACTTATTTTTATATTTTGCTTGTAAGAGGATTTGTTATAAGCTACTAGGATATTTATGGTAAATGAAATTATAAGAAAAAGGTTGTAATTGTATCAGAGGTGCTATCCCACATCGGGTGATGCAGACTTAACCCCTCTGAAGTTATTATGTGCCAAAATGAGAGTTATGGTAGAGACACAAAGTCAGTTTTAACTCAATTTAGGCAGCAAAGTATTATAAGATAGGTGAGTAATGGATCAGGCATACAATGACATTTACTTGTAACAGCAATTGATTAATACGGCAAGAGCCCAGCATACAACCTGACACCTAGTTCCCTCTTTAATAGGAAGTCCCTTGCTGCTGAGATTAGGAAGGCTGTTGAGGCTTGTGAGAAAGGAGAGTTTAGGCGTTCAGCGTAACTCCGTGCTGTGAGATGAAGCGGTAGTTCCCTGAGAGCCGAGACCGGCAATAGCTGATGACGTCACTGGGTAGGAGACAGGCAGCGTCTCTCACGCTGCAGCAGAGAACTGACAGGAAGATTCAGTAGAGCGTCAGGTACTAGGAGGTAAGGCTTGGAGCCGGATTGGCTGTGATTTCACTATGGTTAGTGGAACAATAATCCAGCAAAAGGAAAGGTAATTGGGAAGGTTAAATAGGTTAGAGAGGATTTAAGGGGGCCAATAGGAAGAGGCAAAGGAGGATCTGACAGATCCCCCCCCCCCCAAGAACCCACAGCGAGGGTTCAAGGACTAGGGCGATCCGGATTCCGGCGATGAAATAAAGTAACACAGTGAGGTGCTGATACAGAGGAGGCAGGTTCCCAAGAATCCTCAGTATGATCATAGCCCTTCCAATGGATCAAGTATTCCAAGTGTCCTCTACGGTGTCTGGAGTCGAGAATAGACTGGACCTCGTATTCTACATCCTGGGAGATATCATGTGAGACGGCATTAGATGGTAATTGACCATTATGACATGGTTTGATCAGGGAGACATGGAAAGTGGAGTGAATCCTGTATGATTCGGGGAGTCTAAGGGTGACTGTTGCTGGGTTTCTAATAGCCAGAATTGGGAATGGACCAATGTAGAGTTTACTCAACTTCCGAGATGGGGTGTGCAAGCGAAGGTTTTTGGTAGATAACCAGACTAGCTGACCAACCTGGTACTGGGGTTGCGGTGTGTGTCACAAATCATAGAACTTTTTATGAGATGCTTGAGCATGCTTGATGTTGTCCCGGGCAACCGCAAAGGTTTCTGAAATATCATTGACAGTATCGTTAACTGTCGGATTTGGTGATGGCAGGTAAGGTAGGTAGTCAATTCTGGGATGTATTCCATGGTTGATAAAAAACGGACTGAAACCAGTTGATGAATTAGTGGCATTATTGTAGGCAAATTCTGCCAATGCGAGATGGTCAGCCCAGGATTCCTGTTGATTGGAACAGAAACAGCGGAGATACTGTTCCAACCACTGATTCGTGCGTTCAGCTTGCCCATTGGTCTGAGGGTGATAAGAAGTAGTGAGTTTTTGAGTTATATTCAAAGTCCTACAAAGAAGTCTCCAAAAGCGGGATGTAAATTGTGATCCCCTGTCGGTTAAAATGACCAATGGTAGGCCATGTAAGCGAACTATCTCTTTGATGAACATGTCACTTGTTTGTTGTGCGGTGGGTGTGCCAACCGCCGGTAAGAAATGGGCCATTTTTGACAGGAGATCGACTACTACAAGTATGGAGGTGTAAGAGGAAGATTTTGGAAGGTCGACGATGAAATCCATTGCAAGATGGGACCAAGGGGTCTCTGGAACTGGGTAAGGCTGTAAAAGGCCTACTGGGAAAGTATGTGATGTTTTGGTAGTGGCACAAGTGGTACAATGAGTGATGTAGTCGTGTACAGATGTGGCCATAGCTGGCCACCAATAGTGCCGTTTAAGGAGATTCAAAGTTTTCCATTCTCCAAGGTGTCCTGTAAGAGGGGAGTCATGATGAGCATGGAGGAGAGTGGTCCTGTAGGTAGGTGGAATATAAAGTTGATCGGCATGGAAGAGAAGACCATTAAGTTTCTTATGAAGCAGATGAATAGGTTTCGTGGGATCCTCAAGCTGAGATTTCTGGAAGGCTGGATCTGAGTTAACAATCATACCTAAGAATTTTGAGCTAGGGATGATAGAGGTTGGGTTGTCAGTCAAAGGTGGTCTAATGTCTCTTCTGGATAAAGCGTCAGCCTTACCATTGCGGATCCCAGGGCGGTACATGATGACAAAGTCAAAGCGGGAGAAGTATAAGTTCCACCGAAGTTGTCTGGCAGACAACGTCCTGTTTTGTTGTAAATATTGCAAATTTTTGTGGTCTGTTATAATGATAATGGGGAACTTGGCACCTTCCAAGAGGTGTCTTCACTGGTCAAAAGCAGATTTTATTGCTAAGAGTTCTTTCTCCCCAACGGGATAATTTCGTTCAGCTGGAAGCATGAGCCTGGATAAATAAGCGACAGGATGCATAGAATCAGTGAGCGATTGTTTTTGTGAAAGCACTGCCCCCAGAGCGTAATCTGAAGCATCTACCTCAACTATATATTGTAATTCTGCATCAGGGAATGTAAGTATTGGTGCAGTGGTGAAGTCAGTTTTTAATTTCTCAAAAACCTTCTGACAGTCTGAAGTCCAGTGGAATGGTTGAGATTGTTTTGTTAGGTCAGTAAGAGGTCTGGCAGTATGGGCGAAGCTTTTAATAAATTTACGATAAAAATTCGCAAAGCCGAGGAATCTTTGCACCTCTTTTCTGGTTTTTGGGGTTGGCCACTGAATGATGGCTTGGATTTTAGAATCATCCATCTTAATGCCTTTATTAGAAATGACATAGCCTAAAAATGTGACTTGTGTGCTATTAAATTCACATTTTTCTAATTTCGCATACAATCTGTGTTCACGGAGTCGTGCTAGAACAGTTCTTACATGCGTGATATGGTCTTGTTGATTGTCAGAAAATATAAGTATATCATCTAGATATACAACGATGAAATTATCTAGTATGTCTTTAAATATATCATTTATGAAGCACTGAAATGTAGCTGGAGCATTACACAACCCGAAAGGCATGACTGTATATTCATACAGGCCATAACGAGTTCTGAAAGCTGTTAACCATTCATCTCCAGCCCTCATTCGTATGAGATTATAAGCCCCCCGTAGGTCCAGCTTTGTGAAGACCTTTGCAGTACGTAATCTCTCAATAAGCTCAGGAATGAGCGGTAAGGGGTAGCGATTTTTCTTAGTTCTCTTATTAAGCTCCCTATAATCAATGATAGGCCTAAGTGACTGGTCTTTATTCTTTACAAAAAAGATACCAGCCCCAGCTGGAGAGGTGGAGGGTCTTATAAAACCCTTTGCGAGATTTTCTTGCAAGTACAGTTTTAAATGATCTAGTTCGGGTTTAGAGAGTGGATATATGTGACCTACAGGTATGGTTGCGCCTGGCAATAAGTCGATAGGACAGTCATATGGCCTATGTGGTGGGAGTGTTTGTGCATCAACCTTATTGAAAACATCTTGAAAATCAAAATAATCGTCAGGTATTGTGATGGTGGTTGAAAGTAAAATGTTATTAATAGGGTAGCATGTCTGTAAACAATATGAAGAAGATAGATTAACAGTCATTTGTTCCCAATCAAAAACAGGTTTATGTATTTGTAACCAGGTGAGCCCAAGGATAATAGGAAAAAGGGGACTTGGTATAACGTCAAAGCTAATTGACTCCCTGTGACCAGTGTTAGAGTGCATAAGTAGAGGTATGGTTTCTAAAGTTATGGGACCTGTTGAAAGAGATGAGCCATCCACCAAATTAATAGAGACAGGAGACTGTTTTGCTTGTGTAGGTATTTTATTACTATTTACAAGATCAAAATCTATATAGTTCCCTGATGCACCAGTATCGATAACTGCGTCAATCCTTATAGTGTGTTGATCCCACTGTAAGGTAAGAGGTATGGATATATGAGGTGGTGTTAACTTTGTAAATGATAGAGTTAGAGTATTAGTGGTATTCTTACCTAATTTCGTCTTCTTTAACAGAGGACAGGCATTCACATCATGCTCTGGGGCAGCGCAGTACATGCACAACCTATGTGCTCTTCTTCTTCCTTTTTCCTCTGTTGAGAGGGGGCCTCTAATAAAGCCGATATCCATGGGAGTTTCAGTCTCCTTAGGAAGAGTTGAGGAAGGATTGTAGCATCTGTAAGAAGCTGGTGGGTTGTTTGCCCTTTCTTGTTTACGTTCGCGCAACCTTCTATCAATAGTGGTACAGTGGATGAACAAATCTTCCAATCTCTCTGGGACACCAGTGCGAGACAGTTCATCCTTGATGTCCTCAGAGAGCCCAGCTCTAAATTGGTGTTTAAGTGATGGTTCATTCCACTTAGAATCAATTGCATATATTTTAAACTGTGAGATGTAATTCTCAACAGGTTGTCTGCCTTGTCGCAGGGCCCTAAGAGAGGTTTCTGCGGACTCCTGTTTAAATGGATCATCATACAGTAATGAAAAAGCTGTTAAGAATTCCTGTATGGAATTTAATATGGGATTTTGTGTTTCAAACAGGCTGTCTGCCCATGCACGAGGCTCACCCCTCAAATAAGAAATTGTTGTTAATACCTTTATTCTGTCATTATTATATGTTCTTGGTTTAAGTTCAAACAGTAAGAGACAAGCATTTCTAAACTCTTTGAATGTAGCTCTATTACCAGTAAATTTGTCTGGTAATGATACCTGAGGCTCAGGGAGTACTTCTGTATGTGCAGGTTTAGCTGTATAGAACTCTCTAAAGCAATCTTTCAGTACCTGGTTTTCAGTTTGTACCTCCCTGAGTGTTTGAGTGATAGTATCCATACGTTGTGTTAGAGAGGTGACCTGGTTTGCTAACTCATTCACATCCATAATTGCTTATAACCTCTATTTTTTAGACTGGATTATTATATCAAACTTATTTTTATATTTTGCTTGTAAGAGGATTTGTTATAAGCTACTAGGATATTTATGGTAAATGAAATTATAAGAAAAAGGTTGTAATTGTATCAGAGGTGCTATCCCACATCGGGTGATGCAGACTTAACCCCTCTGAAGTTATTATGTGCCAAAATGAGAGTTATGGTAGAGACACAAAGTCAGTTTTAACTCAATTTAGGCAGCAAAGTATTATAAGATAGGTGAGTAATGGATCAGGCATACAATGACATTTACTTGTAACAGCAATTGATTAATACGGCAAGAGCCCAGCATACAACCTGACACCTAGTTCCCTCTTTAATAGGAAGTCCCTTGCTGCTGAGATTAGGAAGGCTGTTGAGGCTTGTGAGAAAGGAGAGTTTAGGCGTTCAGCGTAACTCCGTGCTGTGAGATGAAGCGGTAGTTCCCTGAGAGCCGAGACCGGCAATAGCTGATGACGTCACTGGGTAGGAGACAGGCAGCGTCTCTCACGCTGCAGCAGAGAACTGACAGGAAGATTCAGTAGAGCGTCAGGTACTAGGAGGTAAGGCTTGGAGCCGGATTGGCTGTGATTTCACTATGGTTAGTGGAACAATAATCCAGCAAAAGGAAAGGTAATTGGGAAGGTTAAATAGGTTAGAGAGGATTTAAGGGGGCCAATAGGAAGAGGCAAAGGAGGATCTGACACCGGCATAATGGTCAAACCTATCCAATAGTCATTCTTCAGCTGTGTATTTGCACTTTACAGATGTTATGTATTGGTTTGACTGAGGAGGGATTTTGTTTTTTTGTATGTTAGGTACCGTATGGCCATATACGCCATACCCAATGAGCCTGACAGTTAAGTGAGGCAGAATAGTAAATACATATAGTGTATATGAATGAGAGTAATGCTGATAGGTTCGGTCACCCACCTCTCCTAAAAGGGAGGGGGGTACTGGGGGAGGGAGTGAAGGTATCAGGAGGGGGGGAAGGGGCAGAGTAATGAGGAGCACCTCGGGTCTGACATAGTGAGGTGCATCCTCTAGGGGAGGAAAGTGATATAGTCCGGGGGAGGTCGCTAGGTTTAAAGAGAGAGGGGAATTATGGAGTCGGCTTCAGGTTGGTCTCCCAGGGTTCCCAGATTAGGCAAAAGACGTCTGACTGTTTCTTTGTCCGAAAGACATAGTCTTCCATTGTTTTAACGTATTGCAGGTAATCAATAACTGCCTGCCATCTTGGGGGCTGCTGTTTCTTCCAATTCCTAGCAATTAACATCTTGACTGATGTCAACAGGTAGACTAGTAGGTATCTCTTGTGCTTTGGTAGTTTTTTTATCCCTAAATGTAGAAAGGCTAGACCTGGAGTATCTGGGATCAGGAGTTCTAGGGCCGTACAGGCCGCACAGATTTTCAACCAAAGTGGTCGGAGTCTGTCACATGACCACCACATATGGAGCGGGGTCCCTATCTCCCCACACTCTCTCCAACATAGGGGCAAGTGCTCAGGGTACAGAGTCCGAAGTTTGGTCGGCACTAAGTGCCATCTGGTAATAATCTTAAAGTAGAGTTTGTACATTGTGGCACAATGAAGTGCAGATTTAGTCAACTGTATCGCCTTAGTCCAGTCAAGTGTCGTGAAAGTGAGTCTCAATTCTGCTTCCCAAGAGGCCATATGTCTGGTTTTCACTAGGGCGGGAGGCCCCAAGAGAGATCTGTAGTGGGCAGTGAGGGGCTTGTACAGTTGTAGGTTCGCCTTCCATCTAACCTCCCAAATAGTGGGTGCCCTGATCTTTTCGACCAGGAATCCCCATGCCTTCATCAGGGATCTAAGTCTCATAAAGTCAAACTCTAGGCGACGGGGGATGTCGAATTTAGTTATCATGTCTTGGGACGAATGGAGATTCTCGTTCAGGTAGAAGTCACTTAAAGAAGTGATCTCTAGGGCCTTCCAGGGAGTGAGCCGAGTATTAGGTAGCCCTTGTAGGAGCGACACGACCGGGTGGATGGGAGAGGGGTGCGGGGCTATCAACTGGTGGTGCCTTAAGTGGAACCAGGCCGATTGACATTCTTTAATGAGATGGTTGGAGATTGGTATCTGTGTGGCTAGGTGCGGTGGAACCCACAGCAGATCCGAGAGGTCAACATAGGCAGGGAGGGAAGCCTGTTCTAGCTCCCTCCATCTTGTAGGGGGTAGGGCTGGCCTCCATGCTGAGACATGCGAAATCGCCGCTCAATGGTATAGTTGGGCGTTGGGTAGCCCTAGCCCACCTCGGTCAATTGGGACCTGAAGTGTGGCTGCCGCAACTCTCGGCTGCTTATTGTCCCAAACATAGGAATTAAATGAAGTTTGGAAGCCACGTAGGGTCTTTTCCGGCACTGGGATGGGGATACACCGCATAATATAAGTTAACTTGGGGAGGATCATCATCTTCAGAGCAGCAATTCTGCCCATCCAAGAGATTTCCTCATATTTTTTAGACTTCAATCTCACCTCGACTTCCCGCAGTAAGACAGTGTAATTTTCCTGTAGCACTGTGTTTTTGTCATGAGACAAAAAGACACCTAAATGTCTGATCCCATCTATCGACCACTTGAATGAGTAGAGCCGCTTAAGACGTCTCTGTTCTGGTTGTTCAATGTGGATCATGTAGGCCTCTGTTTTAGACACATTGATCTTATAATTCGAGATGCTACTAAAGGAATCAATAATCTCAAAAAGGTGGGGAAGTGACTCCACTGGGTTTGTGAGGAAGAGAGTGAGATCAACAGCGAAAAGTGCCAATTTCTGGAGTGTGTCATGTATCTGAAGGCCCTGGACCCCAGGGCTTTCTCTAATTGCCTCTGCGAGAGGTTCCATCACCAACGCAAAAAGGAGTGGGGACAGGGGACACCCCTTTCTGGTCTCGTTCCTGATTGCAATTTTAGAGGAACAGAAGCCCATACTGCCGTCAGAGAGGTGTAGAGAGCGGCAATAGCTGTACGAAACATCTCAGGAATCCCAAAACGTTCCAAGGTACAGAACATATAATCCCACCCTACCCTGTCAAACACTTTTTCTGCGTCCATAGACAGGGTGAGGAGGGGTAGTCCCATATCCGCTGCTTCCATAAATATATTCAGTAGCCTACGGGTGTTATCTGTACCTTGCCTTCCTTGTACGAATCCCACTTGGTCCAAATGGACTAGTGAGGGTAAGTGTTTTCCAAGTCTGGTCGCAAGGACTTTGGCATAGACTTTCACATCCACATTAATAAGGGAAATGGGCCGATAGCTCTCGCAGTGCACCGGATCCTTCCCTTCTTTGGGTATAGTCAAGATACTGGCCTCCAAGAATTCGGGGAGGAAGGTTCCCTCCTCCCTGACCTCATCAAAAAGATGGAGCAAAATAGGTGACAACAGCTGGGCAAAGGTACGATAGAAAAGGCTTGTGAATCCATCCGGACCCGGAGCCTTGTGAGCCTTCAAGGCCAATATGGCCGTTTTGATTTCCTCTAGAGTGAAAGGGGCAGTCAGGTCATCCACCGAATCTGCTTCTAAGGAGGGAAGGTCTAACTTCGCCAAGAACTGTTGAGACACTGTTCTGCGGGCGTCGACTCCCAAAGAGTAATTATTAAGATTATACAATGAAGTATAGTAGTCAGCAAACGCCTTCCCAATATCTTTTGGTGAGTGGACTGCGCCTGTTGCCGTGGAGATCGTGGGGATTCTGGCCTGAACCGCACGATCTCTGAGCTTACGGGCCAGCAACCTATCAGCCTTGTTTCCTTTGTAGAAATACACTTGTCGAAGCCGAAGTAGGTTTGCCTGAACTTGTAGCTGCTCTCTCTTAGTAATTTCATCTCTGATAGCGCCAACCCGGTCGCCTAGGGTGGGAGTGGGGATATTCTTGTTAGCCAATTCAGTCTGTCTCAGTTCCGCATATAGTTTAGCGAGGGAAACCTTGTTTTTAGCTTTTAACAATGCAATTTTTTTAATAAAATGACCCCTGAGATAAGCTTTAAGTGCAGCCCACAGGATTCCCTGGCTCGTGTCACCCGTATTATTGTGCCTCAGAAAATCCGAGATTGTCTCCACCAGCTGGGGGATTTCCCCCTCTGATAGGAAATGGTCAGGTAGTTTCCAGGAGGTCCTGCAATCAGGGGGACGCAATATAGAACACCTGGCACTGACAAGATCGTGATCCGACCAGGGGCATGGTCTTATGCGTGGGGCGCAGAATTGGTCCAAATTCCAAGAGTCACACAGGAGATAGTCAATCCTGGAGTAGGAGTTATGTGGTTTGGAGTGATGGGTGTAGTCACTTTCGGTCGGGGCAAGACAGCGCCAGATGTCATAGAGGCCATGCTGGTACATAAGATTTCGGTCAGAGAGGTATGTTTTTGGTTTTTTTTTATCTAAGGTAGGGTCCCAAACCAAATTAAGATCTCCCCCTATCAATAAGTGTCCCCTCTTAACTTCCCCTAGTCTCTGCAGAAACTTTCTCAGGAATGGAATCTGTTTGGTGTTTGGGGTGTAGATAGAGGCTAAGTTGTATAGTATTCCATTTAATGAGCAGACCAGGATCAGGTATCTGCCCTCGGGGTCACGGTCAACATGTTCTATGGCACAACAGATGTCACTGTGGATCAGGATTGCTACCCATCTCTTTTTCTCCGAGAAAGAAGCCATTTCACATATGGGGTAGTGTGTCAGGTTACGAAACGGCCTGGCTTTGTTATCCCAATGAGTCTCTTGGAGAAACACAATATGTAATTTGTGGGAGTTAAGGTAACTAGATAAAAGGCTTCGTTTAGTAGGGGAGTTTAAGCCCTGGGCATTGAGAGTGGCCACAGTTATAGGTGCCATAGGGCTAAGAGATTCTATGTCTCTAGTGGGACAGAAAAAAGTGGGAGGGGGATGTTTACCAGGGAGGCAGGGGAAAAAGGGGGAGATGGAAGAAGGGAGGGGTGAATCTATCCGCTCTCAAGTAACTATATGGGTTATTTAGGAACTGTCAGGATACTGAGCGATGTGTAGAATACACTATCTCTATGAGTGCTCTTACAAGGAATTGTAAGAGGTCACAACTATTAAGGTGGGGGGGAGGTCAGCATGCGGAGCTTGACCCCAGTCAGTCGTTCTGTGTCATGCGTCAAATGTCTACAAATGTCAAGATTCTCCAGTCTGTGTCCTGCGTGTCGTTTCACATGTGACATGTGGTGGGGCAAACGTGACAAATACACAGCTCAACAGGAACAAAACATTACCACGTTTCAATAAAGTTGAACACAGGATACAGAGTTAAGCAGTGCCATTAACTATGAAGTAGTAATTGGTACACACAACAACATTGGCAGTAATGCTAGGTACACACAACAACATTGGCAGTAATGCTAGGTAATCTATTCTCGTGGTATGGCTCTCTACTTAGCAGTCTACTAACTAGTAACAAGTAGTGATAGCAAAGTATCTTGTCCCATGGTACACATTTTAAGTAATTTCAGTTGAATATTGCCTGAGGGTGATGGCATATGGTTGCCATAGGAGAGATTGTTACTGTTAAGCTATGTCACTATGCTTGGGGAATCTGGTAAAGTAGACGCCCATACTCAAGACTGTGTTAGCTAATCTATTCTATAAACAAGTCTCTCAACTTTGTAAAATATAAACAAACAAACATTAGAGGTAATAACAATGCTGCAACGCATTAACATTTGCATATCCCTCTGTGCAGAGAGGGGAGCGCGTAAAAAAAAATAGGAGAAACCACAGAACAGAAGGAACTGAAAACATCCATGCTAAGTCCTTTAAGAAACAGTAAAGGTGGTAAATCCCGAAAGGGATATCTGGATCTTCAAGGGGAAGTAAGGGGCCTCATTGCCCAAAGTCTAGTGTGGGGTGTTAAGCAAAGTGGGGTTCATGTTGTGCCTGGATCAGTAGAGGCACTACATGTAGGTGGGTTCTTTCCTGTATACTATGGGGGGGGGGGTTTCTGGACATTTCCCACTCTTTGGGGGAGAGGTCGCCAGTCTGGGGCTGAAGCCCTCAATCCCCTGTTTGGATCTTTATGTTGCTGGGAGTCAGGCGGATCCGGCGGTAAAAGGTCCCATTTTTGCATGAGTTCTCTAGCCTGTTGTGGTGAGGAGACTGTGTACTGGTGGCCTTCCTTGGTTATATGTAGCTTGACGGGGAACCCCCATCGGTATTTTATAGCTTTATCTCTCATTAACCTGGTATATGGCTGATAATGGCGCCGTAACTGAAGTGTGTGCGGCGAGAGATCTTGGTAGACCTGCACCTCTGAGCATTGGCCCGGGGGGGTTCTGCCCCCTGCAAGAGCTCCAAGGAGTTTGTCTCTAAAGGTATAATAATGTAGGCGGACTATGACATCCCAAGGCTTATCTCCTTCACTAGATCTGGGCCTCAGTGCCCTGTGCGCCCGATCAACCAACATCTCTTGACCTTCTTCTGGGCTCGCTATTGTAGTGAACAGCTCCCGGAGGTATTTTTCTAGGTCTTGAGGGGAGACAGTCTCAGGGATACCCTTCACCCGGATATTGTTGCGCCGGGTGCGGTCTTCTAGGTCAGCCAATTTGACTTCAAGGTCTGTTATTTGCTCAGCTAAGCACTGAGAGTAACCAAGTAGGTTGGAATGGTCAATCATCAGATCTTCCTGTTTGCGCTCTATTATGTCTGTGCGCTCACCTATGGAGGCTATGTCGCGTTTCAGATCCGCATGGCTCTTCTCAAATTTTTTAGTTAGGGAATTATGGTGTGAAGCCAGGAGTGCTGTGATAGAGTCCATAAGGTTGTTATTAACCTCCTTTTCAGCACTTAATGAACGTCCCACAGCCTGAGTCAGGGTAGTCTCACCGGTGGTCTCAGCTGAGCTACTAGCATCTGTAAGCTCCTCATCAGAGCCAGCCTGAGATCTGGAGAGGGGATTGCTGAAGTGATCCACCACTGTGTGCTTAGGGGTATTAAGGGGTTTCTGTTTTCTTTTAAATGTTTGAGGCATTTTGTGGACTTGCATGGGTTTTCAGTAAGATTTGTTGACACAAGCCAGCACTATAAAGATTTGCTTATATCTGACTGACTGGGGCCTTGGCATAAAAAAGCAACCTACATGTTTTCAGAGTACATCACAACACAGAGGAATGATTAGAGACTGCGCTGTTAGTAGAGTTTAGATACCACACATATATCTCTATAAATAATGTTGCTGGATGGGCTATCCCTAGGTCTCCAGAGCCCCCTCTCGACTCGGGGACAGGGCATATGACCCTGAGGAAGGGGAAAGGGGAAGGGGTAGTGACCAGCCTAGACTAGCTAGGCCGGAAAGGGTGAGTCTTGAGGGGTCACAGCCTTAGATTATAAATGACTAACCAATTGCAATGAGAATGACAACAGTAAAGGTAACCTTTCAGGGAATAAGAGTGGTTAGACAGACAGTAATGGTCTGGTTATAGAAGCCCCCTTAAGAGCACACTGTATATACCAGTTTTAATGCAGTTCACACACAGTACCCCTAAGCAATAGTTGTTTACATCCTTACAATGACTGGCAGCGCTGTTGAAAGAAAATAGTTGTTATTAGATAAGCCACAAACAACAAACAAGCATCACACTACACTTTGTGCCTAGTGCTCAAAAACAAAAACGCTGACACAGCAGCTTTGGATAAAATAACTGGCAGGTATTAAAATGATTTATGCAAACACCCTGTGTGAAATAGATTGTCTCTATTAGTCCTTCCTGTTATTTTGAGCCCCAAAACCCCTGTAGTTCCCCTCACTTTATATGGGGATGAGCTGTGACAGATTACAGGGGCAAGGTGGCCACAGGTTTGCTGGTATAGCAATGAGAAGAAAAGTATTCCTGGCCCTCTGCAGATTGTGATCTAGGTGGGGTGACAGAATCAGGCCTGGCTGCCTTGATTAAGAAGTCAGTGGCAGAATCAATTGCAGGGTATATATTTAATGGCCAGTAAATTCTTTATTCGTTTATCAAAGCTTCCCTTCCACACAAAATATAAGTAGTTGCATGTATCTCCAGTTTGCACCTCAATTATAGTTAATGTCAATGTCTTTCATGGATCTTTGCAGCACGTAAAAGCTCCACGTGTCTGGCAGGAATATGGAGATTCCCAGGTGGGGGAATGGGTGCACATATGGAGCTATCAGATCTCCTTAACTTAACTGCAGTTACCGCCACCAGATGAAGCAAAATTCTTCACTAATATTCAGGGGACTCTTATTACTAATGGATCTAAGAGCCAGCAGGAGTTTTGTAAAGTCTGGCCGGTACAGTAGTTAGCTGCGCACAGGGTAGAGAGACTAAAGAAATGGCGATTTGCGCCACCGCCAGAGCACCCGGCTATGCGTTGCTGTCTGCTTATGGCCTGATCACTATGTAGGGATTGTGAAATAGGCTGTGTGATTGTACAGGTGTGGCTGTTTTGGACTACAGATAGATGGCCAGAACTTTGCTGACCGTTACTCACAGTTCTTGACGATAATGGTGAGCTAACTAAGGCAACAGTCCCAACTCTGTGCCTCAGCCGTAGCACTGTCCGCACGGTATCTCCGCCTGCAGCTGTAAATGGTCAGCAGAGCTCCGGAGCGGATCCCCGACCCTCCGGAGCTAACGGTGGTATGTGCAGGTGGTGATGTTCAGATAGGCGACCTGGTAAGCCTACTGCCTTTGGGGTCCCAATCACAGTCCCTTTGTGACCTACGATCTAGGCCGCAGCCGCGGTGTGTCCTGAGACTAGCTCCGGTTCTCTGATGCGGCCCTGCGAAGCTCCAATTTTTTTTGCAGGAACGGGTACTCTATGCACTCCAGGGACACCCAGCCACTATCTCAACTAATGTGTTGACACACATCCACCAAATATATACAATTTTTAGGCAAAAAGTTCTTGCTGTAAGCAGAGCTTTCACTCAGCACGTCTGCTCTGCTCGGCTCCAAACTCCGCCCCCCCTTAAAAGTTGTTTATTAGTCAAATACTTAGATATTATAATATTCTAAAGTTCTGAAATTCTCCTTCTTCTATGTCTGGAAAGGCATCGGGGTTATGTGCTGAATGCTGTTAACTGAGGAATCAGCATGTAATATATATACAATCTCAGTTACTCTGTAAATGTTGCAAATGTTGCTATGCCACCTATGAGTGACTTCATAAATACTTATATAATTAGTAGGATGTGAATGTTTTATAAGGACCAAACAAGTCTAACCTCTCTATATTTACATTCCTACATTACTGTTTATTTTAATATTAGTTACCAGTGTTCAGTGTCGTTTTTAAGAATTTGGATGCGGGTTTCAATTTTAATGTATACAAATAAAAGTTATATGTTATAAAGACCACACATCAACTGCCCACTGGTCTAGGCCCAGAGTGCTATATGTGCATACTTCTTTGAGGTTGGTTACCTTCCTTTAGGGTACCATCCTTTTAAAGTGTTGCTAGGAGTAAAGCTATATTGGATTTAGTTCTAGCAAACAATATAGATATAATATCAAACATAGAAGTCAAAGAACATTTGGGTAACAGTGATCATAACATGGTCACATTTGAAATCTCTTTTCATATGCAGTGTCTTAAAGGTTTAACTAAGACTTTTAATTTCAAGAAAGCAAAATTCAACGATTTAAGGAAATCATTAAATAATATAATTTGGGACAATGTATTCTCTAATTAAAATACAGAGGATAAATGGATAATATTTAAAACTTTGTTAAATAAATATACATATCAACAAATACCATATGGTTATAAAAATAAAAAATCAAAGCCGTTGCGGCTAAATAAAAATGTGTTAAGAGAAATTAGGAAAAAATGTAGGGCATTTCAATTATTCAAAGAAAATAGTACAGACTCAACATACAATATTTGTAAGGAATGCAACAATGCATACAAAGAAGCAATCAAATTAGCCAAAATTGAAAATGAAAAATTAATTGCAAAGGATTCTAAGTCTAACCCTAAAAGGTTCTTTAAGTACATAAATAGCAAAAAATCTAAGAAGGATAATATAGGTACATTAAAATGCGTGGAGAGTAGCATGATACATAATGACAGGGAGAAGGCTGAGGTACTAAACCAGTTTTTTTTCTTCAGTATACACAAGAGAGGAACCATTGAATGATACTTTGGAACAAAATAGAACATGCCAGTCCATACCATAAACTGGGTTATGTTTAGAGGATATCAGGAAAAAAATGGATAATTTTAAGGTAAATAAAACTCCAGGCCCAGATGGAATACACCCAAGGGTGTTGAGGGAACTTAGCAATGTTATAGACAAACCTCTACTCTTAATTTTTCAAGACTCATTATCCTCAGGCATGGTACCCAAGGATTGGCGTAAAGCTGATGTTGTGCCACTCTTCAAAAAGGGAAGTAGGGATGATCCAGGAAGCTATAGACCAGTTAGTCTGACATCAATAGTGGGGAAGATATTTGAAGGGATTATAAGGGATTAATTATATTGATTAGCATATTCGTGTAAACAAGATTATGAGTTCTAATCAGCATGGTTTTAGGAGAAATAGATCATGTCAAACTAATGTAATTAGATTCTATGAGGAAGTAAGTAAAAAAAAATATATAAAGGGGAATCAGTTGATGTGATATACTTAGATTTTGCAAAGGCATTTGATACAGTGTCACATGAGAGATTAATGCACAAAATGAAGGGACTGGGAATAGCTGAAAATGTTAGCTCATGGATAAATAACTGGATAATAGATAGGGAGCATAGAGAGATCATACTCAGATTGGACAAAGGTAATCAGTGGAATCCCCCAGGGATCAGTACTGGGCCCTGTTCTTTTTAATATTTTTTATAAATGACTTGGAGCAAGGATTAAATAGCGACATCTCTATTTTTGCAGATGATACTAAGTTAAGTAAGGTCATTAGGTCAGAACAGGATGAACTTTCATTACAAAGGGATCTGCAAAAATTAGAAGTATGGGCAAGTAAATGGAAAATGAGATTTAATACGGAAAAATGCAAGGTTCTACATTTTGGAAGTAAAAATAAGCAGGCAATGTATTTTTTAAATGGGACAAGACTTAGCCAAACAGAGGAGGAAAGGGATTTGGGAGTAGTAATAGATAACAAGCTAAAGTTGGGAGCACAATGAAGGGCAGCGGCTTCAAAGGCTAATAAGATACTAGCATGTATTAAAAGAGGCATTGATTCAAGGGAGGAAAGCATAATTTTGTCACTATATAAAGCCCTGGTAAGACCTCACCTTGAGTATGGAGTGCAGTTCTGGGGACCGATCGCAAAAAAAGATATTGCAGAACTAGAAAAAGTTCAGAGAAGGGCCACAAAGCTAATACGGGGATTGGAGAATTTAACCTATGAGAGACTACCCAAACTGGGTCTGTTTTCTTTAGAAAAAAGGCGCTTGAGAGATGACATGATTACTTTATATAAATATATTCAATGCCCATATACAGAGATGGTAGAAGCTCTGTTTATTCCAAGAAAATTGTTTCTGACAAGAGGTCACAATTTAAGGTTGGAGGAAAGGAGATTTAATCTCCTGCAACGGAAACGTTTTTTTTCACTGTAAGAGCAATAAATTGTGGAACTCATTACCAAAGGAGGTAGTGAATGCCAATACCCTAGATACATTTAAAAATAGTCTACTCTGGATACATTTCTGTATATAAACAAAATTCATGGATATTGGGGTTATTTACGCTTAACTGGAGCTTTTTGTAAGTATTTTTTACAAATTTGTATAGGTTGAACTCCATGGACTCCAGTCTTTCTTCAACCTTATCTACTATGTTACTATGTATATATGTATATATAGATATATATATATATATATATATATATATATCAATAAAAAATTGCATATCTATTATGCATATCTTACCCAGAATCCTCTTGTGCATTGCTAACAATGTATATGGAGTTTTACTGGGGAAAAGCAAGCAGGGATACTTGCCTAGATGTCCTAATTTCCTATGCAACTTTTTTTTATTGATTTACTTTTGAGACATGGAGGATTTTAATCTCAAACTTTTATCTCCACCATAATTTAATGATTTATATATATATATATATATATATATATATATATATATATATATATATATATATATATACAGAAACACTATGGCCTAGATTTAGAGTTCGGCGGTAGCCGTCAAAACCAGCGTTAGAGGCTCCTAACGCTGGTTTTGGCCGCCCGCTGGTATTTGGAGTCAGTGATTAAAGGGTCTAACGCTCACTTTGCAGCCGCGACTTTTCCATACCGCAGATCCCCCTACGCCATTTGCGTAGCCTATCTTTTCAATGGGATCTTTCTAACGCCGGTATTTAGAGTCGTTTCTGCAGTGAGCGTTAGAGCTCTAACGACAAGATTCCATCCGCCTGAAAATAGCAGGAGTTAAGAGCTTTCTGGCTAACGCCGGTTCATAAAGCTCTTAACTACTGTACCCTAAAGTACACTAACACCCATAAACTACCTATGTACCCCTAAACCGAGCTCCCCCCACATCGCCGCCACTCGATTAAAAATTTTAACCCCTAATCTGCCGACCGCCACCTACGTTATACTTATGTACCCCTAATCTGCTGCCCCTAACACCGCCGACCCCTATATTATATTTATTAACCCCTAATCTGCCCCCCACAACGTCGCCGACACCTGCCTACACTTATTAACCCCTAATCTGCCGAGCGGACCTGAGCGCTACTATAATAAAGTTATTAAACCCTAATCCGTCTCACTAACCCTATCATAAATAGTATTAACCCCTAATCTGCCCTCCCTAACATCGCCGACACCTACCTTCAATTATTAACCCCTAATCTTCCGATCGGAGCTCACCGCTATTCTAATAAATGTATTAACCCCTAAAGCTAAGTCTAACCCTAACACTAACACCCCCCTAACTTAAATATAATTTACATCTAACGAAATAAATTAACTCTTATTAAATAAATTAATCCTATTTAAAGCTAAATACTTACCTGTAAAATAAACCCTAATATAGCTACAATATAACAAATAATTATATTATAGCTATTTTAGGATTAATATTTATTTTACAGGCAACTTGGTATTTATTTTAACTAGGTACAATAGCTATTAAATAGTTAAGAACTATTTAATAGTTACCTAGTTAAAATAATTACAAAATTACCTGTAAAATAAATCCTAACCTAAGATATAATTAAACCTAACACTACCCTATCAATAAAATAATTAAATAAACTACCTACAATTACCTACAATTAACCTAACACTACACTATCAATAAATTAAATAAACACAATTGCTACAAATAAATACAATTAAATAAACTAGCTAAAGTACAAAAAATAAAAAAGAACTAAGTTACAGAAAATAAAAAAATATTTACAAACATAAGAAAAATATTACAACAATTTTAAACTAATTACACCTACTCTAAGCCCCCTAATAAAATAACAAAGCCCCCCAAAATAAAAAATTCCCTACCCTATTCTAAATTAAAAAAGTTACAAGCTCTTTTACCTTACCAGCCCTGAACAGGGCCCTTTGCGGGGCATGCCCCAAGAAGTTCAGCTCTTTTGCCTGTAAAAGAAAACATACAATACCCCCCCCCAACATTACAACCCACCACCCACATACCCCTAATCTAACCCAAACCCCCCTTAAATAAACCTAACACTAAGCCCCTGAAGATCTTCCTACCTTGTCTTCACCATACCAGGTTCACCGATCCGTCCTGGCTCCGATATCTTCATCCAACCCAAGCGGGGGCTAGACATCCACTGAAGAAGTCCAGAAGAGGGTCCAAAGTCTTCCTCCTATCCGGCAAGAAGAGGACATCCGGACCGGCAAACATCTTCTCCAAGCGGCATCTTCGATCTTCTTCCATCCGGTGCGGAGCGGGTCCATCTTGAAGCAGGCGACGCGGATCCATCCTCTTCTTCCGATGTCTCCCGACGAATGACGGTTCCTTTAAGGGACGTCATCCAAGATGGCGTCCCTCGAATTCCGATTGGCTGATAGGATTCTATCAGCCAATCGGAATTAAGGTAGGAATTTTCTGATTGGCTGATGGAATCAGCCAATCAGAATCTAGTTCAATCCGATTGGCCGATCCAATCAGCCAATCAGATTGAGCTCGCATTCTATTGGCTGATCGGAACAGCCAATAGAATGCGAGCTCAATCTGATTGGCTGATTGGATCAGCCAATCGGATTGAACTTGATTCTGATTGGCTGATTCCATCAGCCAATCAGAAAATTCCTACCTTAATTCCGATTGGCTGATAGAATCCTATCAGCCAATCGGAATTCGAGGGACGCCATCTTGGATGACGTCCCTTAAAGGAACCGTCATTCGTCGGGAGACATCGGAAGAAGATGCCGCTTGGAGAAGATGTTTGCCGGTCCGGATGTCCTCTTCTTGCCGGATAGGAGGAAGACTTTGGACCCTCTTCTGGACTTCTTCAGTGGATGTCTAGCCCCCGCTTGGGTTGGATGAAGATATCGGAGCCAGGACGGATCGGTGAACCTGGTATGGTGAAGACAAGGTAGGAAGATCTTCAGGGGATTAGTGTTAGGTTTATTTAAGGGGGGTTTGGGTTAGATTAGGGGTATGTGGGTGGTGGGTTGTAATGTTGGGGGGGGGTATTGTATGTTTTCTTTTACAGGCAAAAGAGCTGAACTTCTTGGGGCATGCCCCGCAAAGGGCCCTGTTCAGGGCTGGTAAGGTAAAAGAGCTTGTAACTTTTTTAATTTAGAATAGGGTAGGGAATTTTTTATTTTGGGGGGCTTTGTTATTTTATTAGGGGGCTTAGAGTAGGTGTAATTAGTTTAAAATTGTTGTAATATTTTTCTTATGTTTGTAAATATTTTTTTATTTTCTGCAACTTAGTTCTTTTTTATTTTTTGTAATTTAGCTAGTTTATTTAATTGTATTTATTTGTAGCAATTGTGTTTATTTAATTTATTGATAGTGTAGTGTTAGGTTAATTGTAGGTAATTGTAGGTAGTTTATTTAATTATTTTATTGATAGGGTAGTGTTAGGTTTAATTATATCTTAGGTTAGGATTTATTTTACAGGTAAATTTGTAATTATTTTAACTAGGTAACTATTAAATAGTTCATAACTATTTAATAGCTATTGTACCTAGTAAAAATAAATACCAAGTTGCCTGTAAAATAAATATTAATCCTAAAATAGCTAAAATATAATTATAATTTATATTGTAGCTATATTAGGGTTTATTTTACAGGTAAGTATTTAGCTTTAAATAGGATTAATTTATTTAATAAGAGTTAATTTATTTCGTTATATGTAAATTATATTTAAGTTAGGGGGGTGATAGTGTTAGGGTTAGACTTAGCTTTAGGGGTTAATACATTTATTAGAATAGCGGTGAGCTCCGATCGGAAGATTAGGGGTTAATAATTGAAGGTAGGTGTCGGCGATGTTAGGGAGGGCAGATTAGGGGTTAATACCATTTATGATAGGGTTAGTGAGGCGGATTAGGGGTTAATAACTTTATTATTGTAGCACTCAGGTCCGCTCGGCAGATTAGGGGTTAATAAGTGTAGGTAGGTGTCGGCGACGTTGTGGGGGGCAGATTAGGGGTTAATAAATATAACATAGGGGTCGGCGATGTTAGGGCAGCAGATTAGGGGTACATAGGGATAACGTAGGTTGCGGCGGTTTACGGAGCGGAAGATTAGGGGTTAAAAGTGTAATGCAGGGGTCAGCGATAGCGGGGGCGGCAGATTAGGGGTTAATAAGTGTAAGGTTAGGGGTGTTTAGACTCGGGGTACATGTTAGAGTGTTAGGTGCAGACGTAGGAAGTGTTTTCCCATAGGAAACAATGGGGCTGCGTTAGGAGCTGAACGCTGCTTTTTTGCAGGTGTTAGGTTTTTTTTCAGCTCAAACAGTCCCATTGTTTCCTATGGGAGAATCGTGCACGAGCACGTTTTTGATGCCGGCCGCGTCCGTAAGCAACTCTGGTATCGAGAGTTGCATTTGCGGTAAAAATGCCCTACGCTCCTTTTTTGGAGCCTAACGCAGCATTTGTTTTAACTCTCGATACCAGAGTTAAATTTATGGTGCGGCCAGAAAAAAGCCCGCGGAGCGTTAACAGCCCTTTTACCGCCGAACTCCAAATCTAGGCCTATATAAATAGTATATTGTATAGTGTATATAGATAGGATAGATATAGTATAACTATATTCGCATAGCTACATACATATTTATTTATTAATAAACACTGGACTAAAATAATAATTAACAACCTAATCAGAATGGTTGCAAACCTGCAGACCTCACATCCAATCAGAGCACTTTTTTTTAATTACTGGTCATTAGTGATGTCGCGAACAGTTCGCCGGAGAACAGTTCCCGGCGATCATAGCTTGTTCGCATTCGCCGCGGCGGGTGAACATATGCGATGTTCGATCCGCCCCCTATTCGTCATCATTGAGTAAACTTTGACCCTGTATCTCACAGTCTGCAGACACATTTCAGCCAATCAGCAGCAGACACTCCCTCCCAGACCCTCCCAGCTCCTGGGCAGCAGCCATTTTAGATTCATTCTGATCCTGCATTCTTAGTGAGAGGAGGGATAGTGCTGCTGCTGCTGCTGATTTTATAAGGAAATTGATAGCTAGGCTAGTGTATTCAGTGTCCACTAGGACTCATCTGATCTCTGCTGTAAGGACAGCACCCCAAAAAGCCCTTTTTAGGGCTACATCAGTCGGTTTTTTTTTTTCTTTGTAATCTAATAGCAGTTGCCTGCATGGCACTGACAGCCTGTGTGTCAGGCTCACATCATATACTGTGCCTACTTGCTCAGTGCCACCAGTCATATCTGGTGTAAAATTAGTGTAAATTTAAAAAAAAAAAAACTTTTACATCAGTCTGCTAGTGTAATCTAATTTCAGTTGCCAGGCCAACCTCAGGCTCACAGCATATACTGTACCTACTTCCTCAGTGCCACCAGTCATATCTGGTGTAACATTAGTGTAAAAATTTTTAAAAAAAACTTTTACATCAGTCTGCTAGTGTAATCTAATTACAGTTGCCTGCCAGCGTGTGTGCCAGGCCCACTTGCCAACTAGTGCCACCAATCATATTTGTTATAACAGTAGTGTAAATATTTAAAAAAAAAAACCTTTTTGACTGTGAAACATCAGTCTGCTAGTGTAATCTTATTGCAGTTGCCTGTCTGCCAGCGTGTGTGCCAGGCCCACTTGCCAAGTTAGTGGCACCACTCATATTTGTTGTAACAGTAGTGTAAATATTTAAAAAAAAAAAAACTTTTTTGACTGTGAAACATCAGTCTGCTAGTGTAATCTAATTGCAGTTGCCTGCCTGCCAGCGTGTGTGCCAGGCCCACTTGCCAAGTAGTGCCACCACTCATATTTGTTATAACAGTAGTGTAAATATTTAAAAAAAAAACTTTTTTGACTGTGAAACTTCAGTCTGCTAGTGTAATCTAATTGCAGTTGTATGCCTGCCAGCGTGTGTGCCAGGCCCACTTGCCAAGTTAGTGGCACCACTCATATTTGTTGTAACAGTAGTGTAAATATTTAATAAAAAACTTTTTTGACTGTGAAGCATCAGTCTGCTATTGTAATCTAATTGCAGTTGCCTGCCTGCCAGCATGTGTGCCAGGCCCACTTGCCAAGTTAGTGGCACCACTCTTATTTGTTGTAACAGTAGTGTAAATATTTAAAAAAAAAAACTTTTTTGACTGTGAAACATCAGTCTGCTAGTGTAATCTAATTGCAGTTGCCTGCCTGCCAGCGTGTGTGCCAGGCCCACTTGCCAACTAGTGCCACCAATCATATTTGTTGTAACAGTAGTGTAAATATTAAAAAAAAAAAAACTTTTTTGACTGTGAAACATCAGTCTGCTAGTGTAATCTAATTGCAGTTGCCTGCCTGCCAGCGTGTGTGCCAGGCCCACTTGCCAACTAGTGCCACCAATCATATTTGTTATAACAGTAGTGTAAATATTTAAAAAAAAAAACTTTTTTGACTGTGAAACATCAGTCTGCTAGTGTAATCTAATTGCAGGTGTGTGCCAGGCCCACTTGCCAAGTTAGTGGCACCACTCATATTTGTTGTAATAGTAGTGTAAATATTTTAAAAAACTTTTTTGACTGTGAAACATCAGTCTGCTAGTGTAATCTAATTGCAGTTGCTTGCCTGCCAGCATGTGTGCCAGGCCCACTTGCCAACTAGTGCCACCAATCATATTTGTTATAACAGTAGTGTAAATATTTAAAAAAAAACTTTTTGGACTGTGAAACATCAGTCTGCTAGTGTAATCTAATTGCAGGTGCCTGCCTGCCATCGTGTGTGCCAGGCCCACTTGCCAACTAGTGCCACCAATCATATTTGTTATAACAGTAGTGTAAATATTTAAAAAAAAAACTTTTTTGACTGTGAAACATCAGTCTGCTAGTGTAATCTTATTGCAGTTGTCTTCCTGCCAGCGTATGTGCCAGGCCCACTTGCCAAGTTAGTGGCACCACTCATATTTGTTTTAACAGTAGTGTAAATATTTAAAGAAAATTTTTTTTTGACTGTGAAACATCAGTCTGCTTTTTTGTGTCAGGCTCACAGCGTATACTGTGCCCACTTGCCCAGTGGCACCACTCATATTTTTTTTAATAGTAGTGTAAGTCTACATTTAAAAAAAAAATGACAGGCAGAGGCAGGCCACCCCGCAGGTGCCGTCGTGGTGCTGTGATTCCCTTTGGCCATAGAATAATGCCCAGTGTTAGGCCACGTACCATGAACACGAAAAGTTCGGATGAAATAGTTGACTTTATAACACAGGACACCCAATCTTCTACAGCTTCCGCTCGTAACCTTGACGCACCATCCACCTCCAGCTTAGCTTTGGGCACCTCTCAAGTGACCAGTGCCACTCGCCCGCCTGCCGCCACCACCAACACTAGTACCACAGCCGCTTCACTTGATCTGTCAGAGGAGTTATTGACACATCAGTTGGAAGAAATGAGTGATGCGCAACCATCATTGACAGAGGATGTAGATAACAGGGATATGTCTCAGTCAGGCAGCATTACAGACATGGACGTATGGTGTGATGAGGATGATGATGTTGTACCCGCTGCTGCTTCCTTTGTTGATTTGTCAGATATAAGTGAAGCGGTTGATGATGATGCGTCCGTGGATGTCACGTGGGTGCCCGCTAGAAGAGAAGAAGAAGAGGTGGAAAGTTCAGATGGGGAGACAGAGAGGAGGAGGAGGAGACGAGTTGAAAGCAGGGGGAGATCATTGCAAGGAGATAGTGGCACAGTCAGACAGCATGCATCGGCACCCGGGGTCAGCCAGACAGCACGCCAATCAACGCATGCTGTTGCCACCACCAGAATGCTGTCATCGCAGAGCTCAGCAGTGTGGCATTTTTTTTGTGTGTCTGCCTCTGACAACAGCGATGCCATTTGCAACCTGTGCCAAAAGAAACTGAGTCATGGGAAGTCCAACACCCACCTAGGTACAACTGCTTTGCGAAGGCACATGATCTCACATCACAAACGCCGATGGGATGAACACATGAGTAGAAGCAGCACACAAACTCAAAGCCGCCATCCTCCTCCTGGTCCAGCATCTTCAGCCACATCAACCACTGCTGTACTCCTTGCCCCCTCTCAACCATCCACCACTCAGTCTCTCTTCCGTAGCAGTTCCTGCTCATCTGCCCACAGTCAGGTGTCTGTCAAGGACATGTTTGAGCATAAGAAGCCAATGTCCCAAAGTCACCCCCTTGCCCGGCATCTGACAGCTGGCTTGTCTGAACTCTTAGCCCGCCAGCTTTTACCATACAAGCTGGTGGAGTCTGAGGCGTTCAAAAAATTTGTATCTATTGGGACACCGCAGTGGAAGGTACCCGGCCGAAATTTCTTTTCATAAAAGCCAATCCCCAACCTGTACTCGATTGTGCGAAAGGAAGTAATGGCATGTCTGGCACAAAGTGTTGGGGCAAGGGTCCATCTGACCACTGATAGCTGGTCTGTAAAGCATGGTCAGGGCAGGTATATCACCTACACTGCGCATTGGGTAAACCTGCTGACGGCTGACAAGCATGTAATACGTGGCTCTGCAGAGTAGTTGGTGACACCGCCATGACTTGCAGGCAGGCCTGTTGCTACCTCCGCTACTCCTCCTACTCCATCCTCTTCCATAACCTCTTCCTCGGCTGAGTCCTCTTCTGCTGCTGCGTCTTGCTCCACATCAACGGCACCCCCCCAGCTCCCCAGGTACTATTCAACATCCCGGATACGGCAGTGTCACGCCGTCTTGGGGTTGACTTGCTTGAAAGCAGAGAGTCACACCGCACCAGCACTCCTGCCCGGGACATGAGTAGCTCGGCATCCAACCTTGTGCAAATGGGGTCTTTCATGCTGCCGTGCCTGTTGAGGGACACTCGTATAAAAAAGCTGAAGGAGAACAAACTGTACTGGGTGTCCACGCTACTAGACCCCCGGTATAAGCATAAAGTGACTGAAATGTTACAGAATTCCCGCAAGTTGGAAAGGATGGAGCAGTTAAAAAATAAATTAAAAAGTATGCTTTACACAGCATATAAGGGTGATGTCACAGCACAACGGGAATCTAACAGGGGATGAGATAAAAGTAATACTCCTCCTCCCACGACCACGCCGGCAAGGACAGGACGCTTTCCAGACGTGTTGTTGATGGAGGACATGCAGACCTTTTTAACTCCTATGCATCGCCACAGCCCTTCGGGATCCAGCCTCAGAGAACAACTCAACCGACAGGTAGCAGACTACCTCGTATTAACTGCGGATCTCGACACTCTGAGGAGCGATGAAACCCTTGACTACTGGGTGTGCAGGCTTGACCTGTGGCCTGAGCTATCCCAATTTGCAATCGAACTTCTGGCCTGCCCCGCTTCAAGTGTCCTGTCAGAAAGGACCTTCAGTGCAGCAGGAGGTATTGTCACTAAGAAGAGAAGTCGCCTAGGTCAAAAAAGTCTTGATTATCTCACCTTTATTAAAATGAATGAGGGATGGATCCCGAAGGGACTGACATTGGGCGATACATTCGAGTAAAAAAGGCCTGATGAGATGAGCTGCCTTGGGCTAAAAATGGTCCACACGCTGCTGTATTTTATCTTCGAATGCCGGATGACTTGCGTGACTTATCCGCCAACAACTAGGGTTCAAGCCGCAATGTTTTAGGGCACTTTCCAACTGTCAAACAAACATTAATTTTTCTGGCCGCTGCTACAGCAGCGGCTGCAACAATACCTCATTTTTCAGGCATGTGTACATGCCTAATTTTTCTGGCCTCTGGTGCTGCACTGTGGCTTCAAATAAAAAGGCACATAACAGGGATTAAACTTCTAAGAATAGTACTACTTAACACACCACTCCTATCTGGTGGCACAGTAGATTGCACACGCAGTGCCCCAAATTTGAAGTAGGAGGACCGACCAAGCATCTTTTTCCATCTCCCGGTTCCTAAAAATTATCTCCGGGTTCCTAAAAACGATGCCATACCTGTACTCGATTGTGCAAAAGGAAGTCATGGCATATGGGGTCTTTCATGCTGTCGTGCCTGTTGAGGTTCGGGGACCCTCGTATAAAAAGGCTGAAGGAGAACGACCTGTACTGGGTGTCCAAGCATCTTTTTCCATGTCCCGGTTCCTAACAATTATCTCCGGGATCCTAAAATCAATGCCATACCTGTACTCGATTCTGCAAAAGGAAGTCATGGCATATGGGGTCTTTCATGCTGTCGTGCCTGTTGAGGGTCGGGGACCCTCGTATAAAAAGGCTGAAGGAGAACGACCTGTACTTGGTGTCCAAGCATCTTTTTCCATCTCCCGGTTCCTAACAATTATCTCCGGGTTACTAAAATCGATGCCATACCTGTACTCGATTCTGCAAAAGGAAATCATGGCATATGGGGTCTTTCATGCTGTCGTGCCTGTTGAGGGTCGGGGACCCTTGTATAAAAAGGCTGAAGGAGATCATATAAACTGTTATAACTTAGTAACAATATTTGTTTACTGAAGGCTGTTCTGGAGCACTACTTTTTAGCTCCCTTTATTGATAGATGAACCTCTGGTACCCAACCCCTTTATCTACAACTTGTACATGTATCCCTCTTTTCACTTTGTCGAACCTTTCCCTACCTTTATCCTTTCTTTATTTTCTGATTGTCATTTTATGAGAAATTATAGTACCTGGAACACCACCTCACATATTAGATACATACTTGGTAAAATAAGAACCTTGCACCCACCCATCCCTCTCCATGGCAGGTAAACAAAATAAACACATTCAGATAATTTCTATTAATGCCAAAGGCTTAAACTCTCCCTTTAAGAGAAATTCAGCTCTATCTGACTTTAAACAATATAAAAGTGATATAGTTATGCTTCAAGAGACGCATTTTAAAAGGGGCAGGGAACCACAAACTTATAAATTCAAGTTTGGCCAATGCTTCTATTCCTCCAATATAACTAAGACAAATGGGGTTGGGATTTTGATTAAAAATAATGTATCCTTTCAGGTGATTTCTACTCACAAAGACAAAGAGGGAAGATTCTTATCTGTCACAGGTAAACTTTTTGGTAAGCTGGTAACCTTAGCTTGTATATACGCTCCAAACTCACAACAACATCACTACTTCAAGACAATAACAAATAGATAGCTTGACGTTACAAAGGGAACCTTGATTATAGGAGGTGACCTCAATGTTCCACTCGAACCCCACATTGACTGCTCTACACACTCATCGTCTATTCCATCTAAACGAATCACTGCAATAAAACAGAATATGAGAGACTTAGCAATACACGACGTGTGGAGAACACTTAACCCACTTTCAATAGACTATACATATCACTCTGCACTGCACAAATTGTACTCTAGGATCGACTATCTGTTTATGGATGTCACTAGCTTCTCATACATCATTCAAAGCAAGATCCTGACATGCACATGGTCAGACCATTCCTTTATGAGTTGCAGCCTACATTAGCCTGACGCCCTCCACACGGCATTTAATTGGAAATTTGACCCCTCTCTATATTGGAAGACATACTAATAGCCGAAAAACTAGGGAAATCCTTAGCTAAATATTTTGAACTAAACTCATCATCGCAAATGGATGAAAGAGTTGTGTGGGAGGCACATAAAAGCGTCATTAGAGGCAAATGTATAACCCATAAAAGCTTTCAAATTAAGCAACAAAGAATCAGACTAGAAGAAACACTAAAACACATAGCTACTTTAGAATCACAACACAAACAAAACCCAGAAGATGAACTAGTCTATATTGAACTCTGTAATAAAAGACAGGAAATGAACTTTCAACTTCTTCACAGATATAAGCAAAAAGCTCTCCGCCTTAGACAAGTTTATTTTGATAGCGACAATAAGAGTGGCAGATTCTTAGCTAGGAAACTGCGTAGACATATAAACAGATCTTTTGTTATGTCAATTAAAAACACAAAGGGTATTACATGCACCAACACCACCTCTATAGCCAACGCATTCAGGGAATATTTTGAAAGTCTGTATAACTTGAAAGGCTCCAATCCCATAGCTGCCATGCACGACAACTCATTTAGCTCTCACATCAAGAGATACTTAGATAACTTACAGATTCCCACCCTATCACAGGAACAACAGGATCAACTAGATAGCCCAATTCAAATTGAAGAAGTGATTAATGTCATCAAACACTTACCTAATGGTAAGGCACCAGGCCCAGATGGTTTCACCAATTTATACTATAAAAGGTTTCAACCCATTATTGCCCCCCATCTGTGCAAATTATATAATGTTATAAACGAAGATACTCCCTTTTTGCGACAATCCCTTGAGGCTACAATAGTACTACTACCCAAAGCTGGCAAACCTGCAGACATGGTTATGAATTATAGACCAATCTCATTATTGAATACTGATTCAAAGATTTTCACCAAGATATTGGCAAATAGAATAAGCTCTATCCTGCCCCACCTAATACATGGGGACCAAGTTGGTTTTGTTGCAAATAGAGAGGCAAAAGACAACACCATTCGATCCCTACACCTAATCCAACACGCGCTTTCTTCTGATTCACAAATAGTAGTCATATCCACAGACGCAGAGAAAGCGTTCGATCGGGTAGATTGGACGTTTTTACACCAAACTTTGGAGAGCTTCAGTTTTGGCAAAGGCATTTTGGGGAACATTTTTGCGTTATATAATGACCCTAGTGCACGTATTCTGATTAATGGAAATCTCTCTGCCCCCTTTTATATTAAAAATGGTACCAGACAGGAATGTCCCCTGTCCCCCCTGCTCTTTGCATGCGCTATAGAAATCTTGGCAATAAAAATTAGGGAAATAAAAACATCGGCGGGCTGACACTTCAAGGCTATACCTATAAACTTTCGCTATTCACGGATGACATATTGTTCACGTTGTCATCACCTAGCCAGTCAATCCCTGAACTGATGAAGGAGCTTCATGATTTCAGAACCGTATCCAACTTTCTAATCAATCAGTCAAAATCTGAAATCATGAACCTTAATCTATCTCAGGAAGAACTTTCCCTGACAAAACAAATTTGTCCCTTTCACTGGCAATCAAATTCTATCAAATATCTGGGGATTTTCTTGACCCATAAACAGGCAGATCTAATAGCTCTTAATTATGACACTCTTAAAAAAAACATTGTAGCAGATTTAAGCTCTTGGAGATCCAAACACCTTAGTTGGTTGGGGAGAATGGGAACAATAACCATGAATATATTACCCAGAATCTTGTATATCTTACAGACAGTTCCGATTCCACTTCCACCATCTTATATACCCTCCTTACAGAGAATAATTAATGACTATATTTGGGATAGGAAGCACCCTAGAATTAATAGAAAATTAATGACTCTCCCTATGGAATCGGGGGGACTGGGAGTCCCAGATCTAGAGAAATATAGACAGGCGACTTTCCTGCAGCGGGTGGTAGACTGGGACACTAATTATCTTGACAAAATTTGGGTGAGAATTGAGCACCAGTTACATCAGTGCCCTCATTTGGGGTCTTTGTGTTGGCTAGTTGATTCCGAAAAACAGTTGAAGACAGCTGGTAATCATATTACCGAGGAGACATATAAAATGTGGAATAGGCTATTAGTAAAATATCCCATGCTTTCCTCTATACCTTCCCCACTGACCCCCTTGTTGGGAAACACGGAGTTCCCCCCAGGAGTGGGAGTAGCTAAGTTAGACCCTCTGGATAGACGGAGTAATATACCGTTCTTTGTCTTGTCAGAAGGAGGCAAATTGCACACTAGGCAGAAACTCCTTGATGATGGCCTACACTTATTTAATAATTGGTTTTTCTACTTGCAAACACACTCTTTCCTTCAGAATCATAAAGGGAAAAATAACTTGTTGAGAACCCCTACCAACTTTGAGAAATTATGCATGACTACACAGCCACTTAGACATACCCTCTCAATCATCTATCACATGCTACAACAGGCTCCACTAGGTCTAGAACACCATTATATTAAAAAGTGGGAAGCGGAATTGAACCTTAGTATTTCTCCAAAGGAGAAGCACATGATATTTAAAAGGACGATAAAAGCCTCTACATCTGCTAGGATATTAGAAATTAATTTTAAAATACTACACCGTTGGTATTATACCCCAGCACGGTTAAAGACCCTATACCCACAAAGGTCGGATGTATGCTGGCGCTGTGGAAGGGAGATAGGCAATATGGGACATATATGGTGGCACTGCCCAAACATTTCTCCTTTTTGGAGGGATGTTATAAATCATACAGGAAAGATGTTGGGTATCAATGTTCCGCAGGATCCACTGGTCTGGCTTCTGAATAAACCTCCCAGGCGACTATTGGCATCACATTTGGCCTTACTCCAGATTGCTTCCAATAGTGCAAAGACTCTAATTGCACAACTCTGGAAACAACCCAAAACCCCAAGCATTGCGCAGTGGATTGACACAATGCATAGGACTATCCAGCTAGAGGAATACCATTACATGAAATCATTACGCACAGACTTCTACCATGGGATTCTCTTTATCTGGGAAGATTATTTACATAACAAATATGGTAAATGAATAGAAATCGAAGTTTGAATCTCAGTGAGTGGATGGGTGACCGGGAAACAAATAGTTTGAGCCCCACGAATTAAATGACAATACTTCTCTCTTCTTCTTCTTTCCCTCTTCTCTCTTTTACTTCTCTCAATCCTCTTTACTGAAAAAGTAAAAATTAGATGAGGTAATGGCTTCAATCAATGGTTGTGTCTGTTTTACATTTTATGTTGTAATTTTGTTGCATTGTGGCATGATCTTGACCATGTATTATGATTAAGTGTATGACTTATCTTACCTCAATAAAAATATTTAAAAAAAAAAAAAAAAAAAAAAGGCTGAAGAAGAACGACCTTTACTGGGTGTCCAAGCATCTTTTTCCATCTCCCGGTTCCTAACAATTATCTCCGGGTTCCTAAAATCGATGCCATACCTGTACTCGATTCTGCAAAAGGAAGTCATGGCATATGGGGTCTTTCATGCTGTCGTGCCTGTTGAGGGTCGGGGACCCTCGTATAAAAAGGCTGAAGGAGAACGACCTGTACTGGGTGTCCAAGCATCTTTTTCCATCTCCCGGTTCCTAAAATCCATGCCATATACACGTTCCCTGATAGGGGACACCGCAGTGGAAGGTACCCGGCCACAATTTCTTTGCACAAAAGGCAATCCCAGACCCCAACCTGTACTCGATTGTGCAAAAGGAAGTAACCTTACCATGGGTCTCAGACCGCACGTCTTGTAATTCTCTGTCTGGGAAATTATATATCTATCAAATCTATCTATTTATCTATCAAATCTATCTAACTATCAATCGTATCTATCAAATGTATATTGCATCTATTGATCTATGTAATTCGTATCTATCAAATGTATACTGCATCTATTGATCTATGTAATTGGTATCTATCAAATGTATATTGCATCTATTGATCTATGTAATTTGTATCTATCAAATGTATATTGCATCTATTGATCTATGTAATTCGTATCTATCAAATGTATATTGCATCTATTGATCTATGTAATTCGTATCTATCAAATGTATATTGCATCTATTGATCTATGTAATTTGTATCTATTAAATGTATATTGCATCTATTGATCTATGTAATCTATGTATCTATCAAATCTATCCATCTCGTAGTTGTGCAAATGGACTGTTTGCGGTTGTTTGCGGTGCGTTACACGGGGAGTTTGGTCTGTCACTGTGAAGCGGGCGTAACCCTTACACTACCTGATCGATACAACATCATACCTGATGTTTTAAAGCACTTTATTCCAAACAATTTAGGAATGTTAGGTGATTTATGCCCTTTATGGCTTAAAACCAGACTCTGCATCAACTATGTAATTTTCCATGGGAGTTTTGCCATGGATCCCCCTCCGGCATGCCACAGTCCAGGTGTTAGTCCCCTTGAAACAACTTTTCCATCACTATTGTGGCCAGAAAGAGTCCCTGTGGGTTTTAAAGTTCACCTGCCTATTGAAGTCAATGGCGGTTCTCCCGGTTCGCGAACAGTTGCGGAAGTTCGATTCCGCCGTTCGCTAACCAAAATTTTTAGGTTCGCGACATCACTACTGGTCATGCTGATCAGTCTCCATTGCCTGTCCATGGGGTTATTCTCTTAGAAGGCACCCGTTTTACAAGCCTTCTGAGGAAAACCTTTAAAGTGGATTGTTTGGCCTTGATCTTAATGTTTTGCAACTAAACTGATTTTTACACATTCATTCGTTTTGAATTTCAAATGTTTGTCCAACATTCTTACATTCGTTTAATGGAATAGTATTTCTAATGCTGCAATATTTAAATAGAAAAAAATAAATCTATATATTTGTAATGGTATTTCTAATGCTCTTTTAAATTTAATATTTGAATTATGCAATATTCGAAAAAGAAAAAATGAAATCAATATATTTGTATCTATTATGTTTAAATTTACTAAATTCCCTACCACATGAACTATTGAACTACTGAATAGTATTTGTTAAACTCAGTGTTACATTCAAAATTTCAAATGTAGATATTCGATCTAATTGTGAACATTAAAAAATTAAAGTAACATTCGAGAATCTGAAATAACATTAGTTTAACGAAAATGGGGTTTTCATCCTTATCGACATTCATTTGTCCAGAACGAATGTCCACAGGACTATTTATTTGACCAAATGAATTGTACTTCTGACACATTCGCCCATCCCTTATCTGAACTTCTATTTAATCTCTCATTATGTCGACGGTCCACCATACCAGATTCCACTTTCCTTTAGTGCCTCATAGGTTTGAGATATGGTTAATATTTGTTTTTATATAATGTACTAGATAACATATGGGATTGTTATCTAGACCAGCACTGGTCAACCATACTATTAACAGCCATTAATAGTGACTTCATAACAAGTAGTTTTGAGGACAATCTTGGTTAGGTAGTAACTATGGTTATTCTTTTTCTTTTAGATATCATAGACTTTATACATTAAGGGCCACATTAAAAGTGGCACACTTTTTTCATGCACTCATAGTAAACTTTTAACGTTGGCGTTATAGCTTGCGTATTACAAGTAAAAATCGAGCAAGCAAAACATGATGTGCACTAACTTCATGACTTTGGAAATCGCCACCATGTAAAATTCTTCACCCCATAGATTTCAATGGAGTGCGCTGTTAAAAAACCCCAATGTAACATTTATCACTTGTGTACAAACCCAAAGCTGCATGAGATTTACTGTGCTAAAGCTAGAATATAAAGTATGAATATTAAAATCCCAATGTTCTCCACATAGAAGAAATGTTCTTTTTATTTTAAAATATTTATTTCTATTTATATCCAATTATTTTTTGTAAAATATTTATCTATGCCTATGGGGCCTATCTATCAAGCTCCTAAAGGAGCTTGACGTCCCATGTTTCTGGCGAGTCTTCAGACTGGCCAGAAACAGCAGTTATGAAGCAGCAGTCACAAAGACCGCTGCTCCATAACCCTGTCCGCCTGCTCTGAGCAGGCGGACAGACATCGCCGGAAATCAACCCGATCGAGTACGATCGGGTTGATTGACACCTCCCTGCTGGCGACCCATTGGCCGCGAGTCTGCAGGGGGCGACGTTGCACCAGCAGCTCTTGTGAGCTGCTGGTGCAATGCTGAATACGGAGAGAGTATTGCTCTCCGCATTCAGCGAGGTCTGGCGGACCTGATCCACACTATCGGATCAGGTCCGCCAGACTTTGTTAAATAGAGGCCTATATATCTATATGAATAAATAGAGGTATATATATATAGATAGATAGATAGATAGATAGATAGATAGATATTAATGTATATAAAAATCAATATATAATATATATATATAAATATATTCTGTTTTTTATAAAGCGCCAACAAGTTCCGCTTCGCAAATATTAAAAAATAAATATTTAAAAATAAAGGAAAAAACATTGTCTAAGGGAAGAACATTGGAATGTTAAATATTTCTATAAAAAAAAACAGTGAGACACAATACAATATATAAAAAATTAATAACAATATTTTTTTACATTTGCAGGTATTTGAGCGGAAAGGGCTCCAAAGTGTAAATAGAAAAAAGGCATTAAAGTTCAGAAAAAACCTGTGTACTTGGGGAGGCTGTCACCTTCTCGACATGCGGTATGAGAGAAGAGGTATACACTCAATGCAACGGAAGCCAGTATACATTTCATTACTAAGATTCAATTCGTATGTCCACTTTTATTTTTTATGACAGACTCGATCTTCCTTGACATGAAGTATACCAGTGTTGCAAAAATGTCTGGAGCGATTTTCTTCCATTCTCCAAAGACAATTTTTTTTTAGCATCTGTTTGCTGGAGGGGTTGTGTTGCTCTACCTTCCTCTTTAAAATACCACAAAGGTGTTCTATTGAGTTCAAGTCAGGTGATTTAGGGCTCGTTTCTATTGAGCCATAAAACAGGAAGCTGTAAGCTACTGAAGTTGTTGACAGCTAAAAGTAGTTTATGGCTCCATTTTAATACCAGGTTTCCATTAAAATTAACTGCGTCTAAAACTTTCTAGAGGGCGTGAAACTATTTTCGGCAGCCGACTGGCAATATTGTGGTGTAATGCGCCATGGGAAGCAGTCGATACACAAAATTGCTCCTGACAACATATTTAACGGTTTGTGACCTTGCACAAACCAAATTATAGCTCAATGGAAAGGAGCCCATACTTGGCCAGGACATAGTTTTCACTTTTTTCTTCTTTAGAAACCCTTTTGTGATTTGGCAATCATGCATCATATTCCTCTTCTGCCAAGCTTCTGGAGACTGGGAATCTCCTTGTCAGTCAGTATTTTGGTATATTAACAGGCATTCATGTTGCCATCTATAAATGTCATCTCCCCAACACTTTTGCACTCATGCAGCCTTATATCATCACACTCCCACCTCCATGCTTCTCTGTTGGGACTATGCATTCACTTTGATAGTCCTGCCAGGTTGACTCCAAATATGCTGGACCCCATCTGAGCCAAACAAATTTATCTTGGTCTCATCTGACCAAAGAATGTGCTCCCAATATTCACCAGGCTTCTTTTCTTATTATTTAGCAAAGTTTAATCTTGCAGTTTTGTGCTGAAGAGCCAGCAACAATTTTTTTCTTGGACACCGTCCATAGAGGTTAATGTTATGCAATGTCCTTTGCACTCTCTGAGCTGTCACAGAAACACTGATTTCTATTGATAATCCCTGAACCAAGTTATAAGCACTTGCCAGTCTGTTCTTCAGAGCTAGATTGTGCAAGTAGCGCACTGTCTATGACGTAATTTTAGGAGGGAGTGGCCACTGCGGCTCTGATTAGTGGTATTATGTCCCATTCTATACCTTCTGATTACTTTGATTGATTTGAACAGCCAATAGGATTTAAGTAGCTCTCATCCTATTGGCTGATTTGAAAATTTCAGCCAATAGGAATGCAAGGTACCCCATTTTTACATTTTTAAATGGGTACCTTGCTTTCAAACTTTAGTGTACAGCCCTGACCATATGAAGAGAATCCTCCACGCTGGATGTCCATGCCGCCGGCGATGATGCTCCATGCCTCCACAGCTCTGCGACACCGGGATAAAGATAGAAGATGCCGTCTAGTTGAAGACTTCTCGCCGTCTGGATGAAGATGAATGTCCGGACTTCAGGAACCGTGAGTAGATTTTCTAGGGTTAGTGTAAGTTTTTTGGGGGTTTTTTTTGGGTGGGTTTTTGTTCTAGATTAGGGATGGGCAGTAAAAGAGCTGAATCCCCTTTTAAGTAAAGTAAAAGAGCTAAATGCCCTTTTATGGGCAATGCCCATAAAAGTGCCTGTTTAGGGGCAATGGGTAGCTTAGAATTTTTTTACACCTGAGTTTTTTATTTTGGGGAGTTGGTTGGGTGGTTCACAATAATGGCATGCAGGGGTTTTGGGTTCATTGTCCTTGCAATCCATCAAAAAAATCTCAGTTTTCATATAATTTTCTTGGCCTGTTTTGCTTAGCATATGCAGCAAGTGCTTAATTAAAGTAAACAGCAGAAGCAGATTTAAATCTGCTATATGGTGATTAATCACTGTAACATTTTTTGTTCAGGAAGTGCATTAATGAGCAAAATGTTTTAGATGCTGTTACAGCGTTTCATACCTCATTTGAGATGTGGAGTGATTTTGTTTTTTAAAAAAGTCAAATTTTATTGATGCTTAAAGCGAGATACAAAAAGATCCATCAAATCAGGGTTCATATGTTTTGCTACACCATAAGTCTATACTAGTCATACCATGTAAGTATTTTTTTTTCTACTGAAAAAGAACTGGTTCTGTAAAACTAATTCAGATTCTTTTTTATATTGCCTCTTTTTTCCCAATTGCAATCAATGGAGTTCTCCATCTTGTAGATGGTGAAATTTGTAGCATGATAAATCATGGATCTGTTTGGCTGAGACAAGTCCACATGAATTTTGAATAGCAATTCATAATGATACAGCTGCCTAAGGTGTGAAAAATTGCAACTTCATATAGTTCCCTGCAACAATATGCATCTGGGGAACAGCTGATTATGTGACAACAGACACAGGTTATTTACGCATTCCTGTGATTTAATGGTTCACACAAAAGTTTTGAGAATTTGCCTCTACACCTGCTTTTAAATAGAGATGTTAACCTAAAACCATATTTGTACCACTTCCTACTGTACAACAGAAAGATCTATAGATTTCACCCTTAAAGGGACAGTCTAATCAAACTTTCATGATTCAGATGGGACATGGAATTTTAAATAACTTTTCAGTTTACTTTTATCATCAAATATGCTTTGTTCTCTTGGTATTCATTTTTGAAAGCTAAACCTAGGTAGGCTCATATGCTAATTACTAAGCCCTTGAAGGCTGCCTCTTATCTGAATGCATATGACAGTTTTTCACAGCTAGAGGGCATTAGTTCATGTGTGCTATATAGATAGCATTGTGCTCACACCCGTGAAGTTACTTATGAGAGGGTACTGATTGGCTAAAATGCAAGTCTGTCAAAAGTACTATGATAAGGGGGCAGTCTGCAGAGGCTTAGATACAAGGTAATCACAGAGGTAAAAAGTATATTAATATAACCATGTTTGTTATGCAAAACTGGGGAGTGGGTAATAAAGGGATTCTGGAGTAGACTGTCCTTTTAAGAGACAGTCAACATTAACATTTTTATTGTTTAAAAAGATAGATAATAGAGATTTGCATTCATACTGAAAATTGGATTTTCATTTTTGTTTCCGAATTTGAAAATCCAAATAAATGCAACAGCAAAATTTAAAGAAAACGGGGGAAAAAAATGATGAAATTCATCAGTATTTATTTGTTTCCTTTAAATTATTTTAAAATGCTTAATACTTACCTTAATACGCACTGGAGAGAAAAGTTCACCTGTAGTTACATACTTACCCTAACATGCTCTGGAGAGTACGCTAACCTGATCCTCTTCTTGCCAGATCCCTATCTTTAGTGCAGGTCCTGGTAGCCGAACGGCTAAGCTTCCTATAGCGTGACCAGGGCTCTGACAAGAGGATCAGATTAGCGTACTCTCCAGAGCACGTTAGGGTAAGTATGTAACTACAGGTGAACTTTTCACCTGTAGCTTTGAAACATTTACATTAGTTTAATGAAAACTAAAGTAAATGTTTAACAAAAATTTGATTTTTGTTTTAAACTAAACGAAAACCGAATAGTGCAGGAAACTAATATTCGGGGAAACAAATTTCCTTGAATATTCAGGATGAAAATTTCATCCAAATGAAATTTTCTTCCCTGCACATCTCTGATAATCCCTTTATTACCCATTCCCCAGTTTAGCACAACCAACATGTTTATATTAATATACTTTTTACCTCTGTGATTACCTTTTATCTAAGCCTTTGCAGACTGTCCCCTTAATTCAGTTATTTTGACAGACATGCATTTTAGCCAATCTGTACTGACTCATAAATAACTCCATGCAGCAAGCACAATGTTACCTATATGACACACATAAATTCAAAATTAGCATATGAGCTATCTAGTTTTATCTTTCAACAAAGAATACCAAGAGTACAAAGCAAATTTGATGATAAAAGTAAATTGGAAAGTTGTTTAAAATTGCATGTGCTATCTGAATTGTTAATTTTGACTTGACTGTCCTTTTAAGTTGCATATAATTATTTTTATATAACAAAGTCATATGAAATATTAAGTAATTGCAAATAAAAGTACTATATTTCAAATAAAATTAATTAAAGATACATGAGATAATATGAGATCTTATATCTTAAAAAAGGTTATCAGGGAAGAGCAGTAGAGGCAAAACATCTGCCCTGTATATGACAATACTTTATTTATAAAGAATACACTACCTGCAGCATTATACAAGAAAAACAATAAGTACATTGTGAAGACAAATGATTACCGTTAAAAACTTGAGTAATGTCCTTCCCACATGGGAACACACAGTCATGTAAATATGTGTATCTTTCATCTTCTTTATTAAACGTCGGAATGCATCACATCGCTATTCAGTTGACGTTGGCACACACAAAAAAGAGATGATATTATTCTGTTGTCATTAGGGATGGGCAAATATTTTGCAACATTCGAAAAATGAAACAGATTTTAACACATTAGTTTGTTCTTTTTGAATTTTGAATGTTTGTACAACATTCTAAAATGTATTTAATGTAATAGTATTTCTTTCTTAAGATATGGTGAATGGCCAGCAGGAGGAGGCAAATAGCACCACAGTTAAACTGCAAAGTATCACTCCCTTACCCACGACCCCCAGTCATTCTCTTTGCCTTTGATGCATGGAAAAGGTGAAGTTTAGGTGTCTGAAGAAAAATTTAGATTTAATCTACAAGCAAGTTTTGGGGTTTAGCTGTATTCCACGTCATTTCTTGCAGTCGGGTAGTGGTGGCTTTAAAGCAGTTAGGGAAACGCAGTAAGTACCTCTTTACAAGTTCCTAACAATTGCTGCCCTATTTTAGAAAGCCATAGTTGGCTACTCTGTTCTTTCTTTTTCAAAGGTCTCTGTGAGGAACTGTGTCCTCTCATACCTTGTAGCTGTCTACATGCCGGACAGCGGAGCAGGTAAGTGCTTTTTTCTTCCAGTTAGGGAGCCCATGCACTTAAATTAAAAACACTGCTTTTTTATTGGAAAATAGATAATCCTGTTGTATTGGTTACACTGGGACATGAAGCAGGCACTGTAGTATGTGTGAGACTAACATTTAAACTCTTTTAAAAAGAAAGGGTAAAATGTTTTTATTTTCTGACACATATTTACTTGATAAAACAATACAAGTTTAAACTGAAAGTAAGGCTGAATTTTCTATTTCAGCAGCTTATTCATTTTCCCTTTGCTTTAAAATAAAACGATGCAACATTTTAAACTGTCAGGTTTGAAAAAACGGTTATTTCTCAGTGTTCCAGGAAGTAGTGCCTCTCTGTGTCTCAGCAGTAATTTGAGCTTGGCAGTTGCGTTCACATGACCGGCTTTACTTCATAACGTTTCTGAGGATAAAGTTGTTTTTCTCCATTTCTGGGTGATCCAGTTTTAATTGGTAGTGGTAAGGTACTTCAGTAGTTGAGGTGTGGGGGTGCCTAAGGGGTATTTTAGAAGTTTATTTGATATTTACTAAATGTTTTTTCTTAACTTTTCTCACATAATTTTAGCTGGGATCGATCCTAATTTGGGATAAATTTTAAAGTGTATTTTTTCTTTGGCTTATTTTAATTGCATATTAAAATCTTTAAAACTATATATATAGTAAAATACTTTGCAATGTACCTTCATTCTTTTTTTTGTAATTTAACCATTTTTTTTAATTATTCCCAGAAGAGACTTCTGAAGTCTAGAGTATCCACTTCAACCTAACACTGCTGCAGTCTACAAAGTGATTTTTTTTTAGCAATGTAGTAGCTAATCTATATCTGCTCTTAATTGACCACAGCAGGGAGGATATGATAAACAGACTTTTCAAAGAATATGTTCCTGGTTTGTAAAACAGTTGTATTTTGTTAAAAATAATATTTATTTTGCAGATTTATAATACATGCAGATTTTTTGTAGTTTTGTGTGTCTGACCCTGCCCAATGACAGTCCAGCACTGAAATACCAGGCAATTCTTCTCTGAACAAGAGAAACAACAACCCCAGACAATTGTTTTGGCCTTCTGTGGGCCTCGTCAGTGAGGTGCAGTCGCATCTCTCTAAGGGCATGTGTGCAAGGAGTCCATGTCTGGTTTGCCCTTTTACTCTTAAGGAGACACAAGAGCAATCTGCATATATATATAAAAAGAGAGATGCACTCAGCTGAAACAGAACAAAAGCTAGAAAAACTTCCGTGCCTGGAAGTTTTTCTAGCTTTTGTTCTGATGAAGGGGCATAGTGTGCTAAAAGAGTATGTACCCTGAGTGGCACTGAAAATGAACAGGCACAGAAGTTTTTCTAGCTTTTGTTCTGTCTCAGCTGAGTGCATCTCTCTCTCTTTTTATATTTATGCAAATTGCTCTGGAGTCTCCCTAAGAGTAAAAGGGTAAACCAGACGTAGACTCCTTGCACACATGCCCTTAGATAGATGCAACTGCACCTCACTGGCGAGGCCCACAGAAGGCCGAAACTATAGTCTGGGGTTGTTGTTTCTCTTGTTCAGAGAAGAATTGCCTGGTATTTCGGTGCTGGACTGTCATTGGGCAGGGTCAGACTGATATGTTACAGGATATTTTTTCTCTGTGAAGGGGCATAGTGTGCTTAAAGAGTATGCACCCTGAGTGGCACTGAAAATAATTAGGCACGGAAGTTTTTCTAGCTACTGTTCTGTCTCAGCTGAGTGTATCTCTCTCTCTTTTTATATTTAACACTGTAGAAATGACACTTTGCTACAATGTAAAGTAGTGAGTGTACAACTCAACACACAGCCATTAATGTCTAAACCATTGGCAACAAAATTGAGTACAACCCTAAGTAGAAATGTCCAAATTGGGCCCAATTAGTCATTTTGCCTCCCGGGGTCATGCGACACATTAGTGTTAAAAGGTCTCAGGTGTGAATGAGGAGCAGGTGTGTTAAATTTGGTGTTATCGCTCTCACATCCTCAAATGGAAGGTGGGGGAGTGCAAGGTCTCTAACATCCACCAGCTCTGTGATGTCATCATGGAGGAGTGGAAGAGGACTCCAATGGCAACCTGTGAAGCTCTGGTGAACTCCATACCCAAGAAGGTTAAGGCAGTGCTGGAAAATAATGGTGACACACAAAATATTGACACTTTGTGCCCAATTTGGACATTTCCACTTAGGTGTGTACTCACTTTTGTTGTCAACAGTTTAGACATTTTTGGCTGTGTGTTGAGTTAATTTGAGGGGACAGCAAATTTACACTGTTATACAGGCTGTACACTCACTACTTTACATTGTAGCAAAGGGTAATTTCTTCAGTGTTGCCACATGAAAATATATAATAAAATATTTACAAAAATATGAGGGGTTTACTCACGTTTGTGAGATACTGTATATCCTATATTATAAAAGACAAGTGTTTGTCTGAAGCCGTCATGCGCAGTACAGACAAACACTTGGCCTTAGATTCTATTCTCGCGCACCTCGGCATAGCTGACAGCTGACAGATTGGGAGCGCGAGGTACATAGCATACAAGCAGCTGTGAGATAGGGAGCGCGAGCTACTCAACAGCTGTGAGGTCTGCTGCGTGAGAAGCGGCAACGCGCTCCCCAGACCTCACAGCTGTTTGTGGCCGATGGGAGCGTCGCGAGGGGCGTGGCCGGGCATCGCGAGGGGCGTGGCCGGGCGTCGCGAGGGGCGTGGCTGGGCGGGTGTTGCCGCGATGGGGCGTGGCCGGGCGGGGTCCCGCGAAGACAGAGCCAGAGAGGGAGCAGGAGGGGGGGGCAGAGAGCCAAAGAGAAGGGGGGGGCAGAGAGCCAAAGAGAAGGGGGGGGCAGAGAGCCAAAGAGAAGGGGGGGGGCAGAGAGCCAAAGAGAAGGGGGGGGCAGAGAGCCAAAGAGAAGGGGGGGCTGAGAGCCAAAGAGAAGGGGGGGGGGCAGAGAGCCAAAGAGAAGGGGGGGGCAGAGAGCCAAAGAGAAGGTGGGGGGGGGGCAGAGAGCCAAAGAGAAGGCGGGGGGAGGCAGAGAGCCAAAGAGAAGGGGGGGCAGAGAGCCAAAGAGAAGGGGGGGCAGAGAGCCAAAGAGAAGGGGGGGGGGGGCAGAGAGCCAAAGAGAAGGGGGGGCAGAGAGCCAAAGAGAAGGGGGGGCAGAGAGCCAAAGAGAAGGGGGGGGCAGAGAGCCAAAGAGAAGGGGGGGGCAGAGAGCCAAAGAGAAGGGGGGGCAGAGAGCCAAAGAGAAGGCGGGGGGGCAGAGAGCCAAAGAGAAGGCGGGGGGGGCAGAGAGCCAAAGAGAAGGGGGGGGCAGAGAGCCAAAAAGAAGGGGGGGGCAGAGAGCCAAAGAGAAGGGGGGGGCAGAGAGCCAAAGAGAAGGGGGGGCAGAGAGCCAAAGAGAAGGGGGGGCAGAGAGCCAAAGAGAAGGGGGGGCAGAGAGCCAAAGAGAAGGGGGGGGGCAGAGAGCCAAAGAGAAGGGGGGGGGCAGAGAGCCAAAGAGAAGGGGGCGGGGGCAGAGAGCCAAAGAGAAGGGGGGGCAGAGAGCCAAAGAGAAGGGGGGTGCAGAGAGCCAAAGAGAAGGGGGGGGGCAGAGAGCCAAAGAGAAGGGGGGGGCAGAGAGCCAAAGAGAAGGGGGGGGCAGAGAGCCAAAGAGAAGGGGGGGGCAGAGAGCCAAAGAGAAGGGGGGGAGAGAGAGCCAAAGAGAAGGGGGGGGGGGAGAGAGCCAAAGAGAAGGGGGGGAAGAGAGCCAAAGAGAAGGGGGGGAGAGCCAAAGAGAAGGGGGGGAGAGCCAAAGAGGGGGGAGAGAGAGAGCCAAAGAGGAAAAAGAGCCAAAAAGGAGAGAGAGCCAAAGAGGGGGAGAGAGAGCCAAAGAGGGGGGAGAGAGAGCCAAAGAGGGGGGGGGGGAGAGAGCCAAAAGGGGGGGGAGAGAGCTAAAGGGGGGGAGAGCCAAAGAGGGGGAGAGAGAGGAGAGCAAAAGAGGGGAGAGAGACAAAGAGGGGGGAGAGAGAGCCAAAGAGGGGGGGGCAGAGCCAAAGAGGGGGGGGAGAGCCAAAGAGGGGGGGAGAGAGCCAAAGAGGGGGGGGAGAGCGCCAAAGAGGGGGGAGAGAACAAAAGAGGGGGGGAGAGAGCCAAAGAGGGGAGGGGAGAGCAAAAGAGGGGGGGGGGAGAGCCAAAGAGGGGGGGGAGCCAAAGGGGAGGGGGGAGCCAAAGGGGAGGGGAGAGCCAAAGAGGGGGGAGAGAGAGAGCCAAAGAGGAGAGAGAGCCAAAGAGGAGAGAGAGCCAAGAGGGGGGAGAGAGAGCCAAAGAGGGGGGAGAGAGAGCCAAAGAGGGGGGAGAGAGAGCCAAAGGGGGGGGAGCCAAAGAGGGGAGAGAGAGAGCCAAAGAGGAGAGAGAGCAAAAGAGGGGAGAGAGCCAAAGAGGGGGGGGAGAGCCAAAGAGGGGGGGGGGGGAGAGCCAAAGGGGGGGGAGAGCCAAAGAGGGGGGAGAGAGAGCAAAAGAAAGGATGGAGAGAGCCAAAGAGGGGAGAGAGAGAGCAAAGGAGAGGGGGGAGAGAAAGCAAAAGAGAGGGGGGAAAGAAAGCAAAAGAGAGGGGGGAAGAGAGAGCAAAAGAAAGGGGGGAGAGAGCAAGGGGTGGGACCGCTGTTCTGAAAAAAATGGCCCGTGTACACGGGCTTTAGTACTAGTATATATATATATATATATATATATATATGTATATATATATGTATGTATGTGTGTATGTGTATAAATGCAGTAGAAATAGCACACACCATCCATTCCATCCACCTGGTGCTCTGCTTGAGATAAAGTATACAGCATCAAGGTAATCCCCACGCCTGGCTTCAGCGATATAAGGTTACAAAAAAGCAGGCAAAAATACAGGAATATTTCAAAAAAGCCTTTATAGTATAAATGGCAAAACAAGGCCCTTGTTTTGCCATTTATACTATAAAGGCTTTTTTGAAATATTCCTATGTTTTTGCCTGATTTTTGGTAACCTTATATCGCTGAAGCCAGACTTGGGGATTACCTTGATACTGGTCATTGCTATTAGTGTGTGAATTGTCACCTGTTGAGTGAGCACGTAAGGCTTTAAGGGACCTACGGGGGAACGGTCCACAGATCAGCTTTTTCCAGAGTCCCAGGTGAGCTGAACTACTTGTGGGAAGGACAGGAGGCTTTTAACTGCTACAGTCTGACATAAGCATAATACGTCAAGTCCAGCAGAGATCCTTTGGCACCCGCCATAGAACTACCAGAAACCTGGAGGGGTGATTTGTTATCTGTGATTGCATCTCTGGACAACGTTGGATACTACCACTATACAACGTGGAGACAAGTTTTTCCTGGTGTCTATGACAAGACCCTCCCTACACTGTGCAGCCCTTACCTCATACAGATTGAGGTAGAAGAGTGTAAGTAGATGCCCGAAAGGGACTAGGATCTTGATCTCCTAAATTTTGACTCTATGAACTTTTGGCACATAATAACCCTTTGATTGCTGTATTCATCACCCAGGAGTTACTGTTTTTTCCTCTACTGGGACATTTTATTTATATATGATTTTTATACCAGAACTTTTTAATGTCTTTTTAATGTCTATTAGAGTTTTATTTACTATAACCTTTAACAGTAAATAACTTTTAAAATCTCAACATTGACTGTATAACACCATTTCTAATAACTAATATTATTTTATATTATTTCATATACTTTTAAATTATTTACTTTTTGCGCCAATTCACAACTCCCCTTTTTCTTCTTAATTTATATATATATATATATATATATATATATATATATATATATATATATATACTGTATATATATATATATATATATACACTGTGTGCAGAATTATAAGGCAAATGAGTATTTTGACCACATCATCCTCTTTATGCATGTTGTCTTACTCCAAGCTGTATAGGCTCGAAAGCCTACTACCAATTAAGCATATTAGGTGATGTGCATCTCTGTAATGAGAAGGGGTGTGGTCTAATGACATCAACACCCTATATCAGGTGTGCATAATTATTAGGCAACTTCCTTTCCTTTGGCAAAATGGGTCAAAAGAAGGACTTGACCGGGTCAGAAAAGTCAAAAATAGTGAGATATCTTGCAGAGGGATGCAGCACTCTTAAAATTGCAAAGCTTCTGAAGCGTGATCATCGAACAATCAAGCGTTTCATTCAAAATAGTCAACAGGGTCGCAAGAAGCGTGTGGAAAAACCAAGGCGCAAAATAACTGCCCATGAACTGAGAAAAGTCAAGCGTGCAGCTGCCAAGATGCCAATTGCCACCAGTTTGGCCATATTTCAGAGCTGCAACATCACTGGAGTGCCCAAAAGCACAAGGTGTGCAATACTCAGAGACATGGCCAAGGTAAGAAAGGCTGAAAGACGACCACCACTGAACAAGACACACAAGCTGAAACGTCAAGACTGGGCCAAGAAATATCTCAAGACTGATTTTTCTAAGGTTTTATGGACTTATGAAATGAGAGTAAGTCTTGATGGGCCAGATGGAAGGGCCCGTGGCTGGATTGGTAAAGGGCAGAGAGCTCCAGTCCGACTCAGACGCCAGCAAGGTGGAGGTGGAGTACTGGTTTGGGCTGGTATCATCAAAGATGAGCTTGTGGGGCCTTTTCGGGTTGAGGATGGAGTCAAGCTCAACTCCCAGTCCTACTGTCAGTTTCTGGAAGACACCTTCTTCAAGCATTGGTACAGGAAGAAGTCTGCATCCTTCAAGAAAAACATGATTTTGATGCAGGACAATGCTCCATCACACGCGTCCAAGTACTCCACAGCGTGGCTGGCAAGAAAGGGTATAAAAGAAGAAAATCTAATGACATGGCCTCCTTGTTCACCTGATCTGAACCCCATTGAGAACCTGTGGTTCATCATCAAATGTGAGATTTACAAGGAGGGAAAACAGTACACCTCTCTGAACAGTAGAAAATAAGAGAGTTATCCAACAGCGCTAACTGAAATCGACCTATAGCTCCTAAAACCAATGGGTCCCTAGTTACCCATAGAGAACAGACTAATATAAGGTTAAAGGAAGGAGCGCCTAAGTACAGGCTAGGTCTTTGGTGTGTGGTGGCCCAAATGCCACAGAGGTCCGTGGGTTCACAATTTATTGTGGTACTTTTATTATGAGTAGCACAAAGACCGAGGAAGACCACTGGGGGGTTGGGATGGACCAGGGGTGGGAGTGTAAACAAGAGAATTTATTACAAATAGTATTAAAATGTTAATGCAAACGCATAAAACATGGATCCATGTAGAAATTTTTACATATACATATTTAAAAAGAACAATAGGAATTTAAAAGGTACAGTGTGAAAATTTGGTGTCCTAATCTAATTCTTGGTCACTACTCTGTTAATTAAACAGATAAAAGCATTGTATAAAAACAGTTACAATAATTTGGCACAAGTAATGATACTACTTAAATAATTCCTACTCTAAGAATTCCGTTTGGTTTACAAATATAAATGGTAACCATGTGGTGTGTGAAGGGCAGTTAGAAAATGTTATATATACCAAAAAATAAAAAATATAAAAAATTATTATAAACAAATCGCAAATAATATAATAGCTTCAATAAATAGTCCCAATAGTGGTATTCCAATAGTGTCCAAAATGTATAAAAATAGATTGTTCCAAATAATCCAAAATGTTAGTGTCAATGTGAATAATCCAGGTGCAAAAAATATAATCCAGGTGCAAAAAATATATAAAAAATAAAAATCAATCTAAAGCAAAAAGGCAAAAAATTGCACACTTGTGTAGTGAAATCCAGACTGAAATAGTGTTACAAAACCTTGAAAGTGATCAAACAGACCTTGGAGGTGATCAATTAGAAATAGTTATTCTTAAATCCTGTGAAAAAAGAAAAAAATACACATAGAGCAGTACTGTATATAAATAGTCACAAATATGAAAAGTATCTCACCATATAAGCCAACGCGTTTCGGCCCACTTGCAGGGCCTTCCTCAAGACTGATATATGGTGACATTATTAATCCCTTTAAACATCTAACAATAGGCTGTTGGCGCCAAAAACGGGCGAAATTGCGCCAAAATTGGTCCTATCACCCGGATCTGAATGGAAAACCAGATGTGCTAATCTGACCTTAAGTAACCATCCATGTTAGTTGGTTAATCCGTTATGATAAAAAGGGAAATTTAAAGATCAAAATGGATTCCTATATTATCCCTTCTATGTGGACTTTGAGTATGTAATAGCTGTTGTTTGTGAGAGGTTATTTTAGATAAAAGTATATGTGGATGTATGTTCGCTCTAACCGGATGCTGTGCTTTGTTTACTTCCGGTTTTCGTCAAACCGGAAGTCCCCTTCAACCGCACCAACCGGAAGTCCCTGTATTGTTTAAGGATGGGTGTTTGTATTTATTACCTCAAACCGGATGTTGTGCTTTGTATGTTTCCGGTTTTTCGTCAAACCGGAAGTACTCTTTAGCCGTAACCACCGGATGTCTCTATATTGTCTATGTTATTTGCTTCTGATTATCGTCCTTCCCACTCAATCAAATGGGGAGAAATTATATGTGGATATTCAATGTTTGTTGAGGAGGATAGGCTGAATAAGTCCTATCATAAATACTGAAGTGTAATTTATAAATGTGGGAAAATAAAGATTTTGTTAATGATTGGGATATTTTACTGTTTTAAATATTAAAATCCCACTATAAATGGTTTTCTGATATATGTCAGAGTTTGGTGCAACTTACTTATTGCACCATTGCAATAAGATGGAGTAGAATTCAGATTTACAGACAGAGGTTGGTACTACAAACTGATATTATACATATCGGTGAACTAATTATGGAGATCAATTGTAATAAAAAAGGATAAATAGTAATATAATGTGATGAATGTATCTAAACATATATTAAAGGGATATATAAAACATATATAAAAATATATATATAAAATTGTAGAGATGTCCTGGAAATTGGCATTAGGACATGCCACCTATAATGAGGTGCTATATGCTAGAAATTATACTAAAATATTAAAATTAAAATTACACTAAAAATGTATTTAAGATTCTGACTAAGTCATCTTCCTAAATCGCTTAGTGGATGTAGTCTATGGTATAACTTAGCAGTCTAAATCTAACAAATGTTTAATAATTAGTGAGATATGTTGGTTAATAGGGGTTTCTTCTATCATGATAGTATTGTCAATTGAGTATGGAATGTGTTAGATCTGAGTAGGTTAGTTTGTCAATTACGTAGGGAATATGTTAAGTCTGGGTGGGTACTTCTACTTAATATTGAGAAGGTGTGACATGTCCTCTTTGTTATTAAGACCCTTAGGGTAGAGGCAGTCAAGTTAAAAAATCCACCTGGATTCTGATATTAGTAGTTTCTTATCATAGTCGCCCCCCCTCCAGTTTTGTTTTACTAACTGTATCCCATATTAACTTAGGTCCTTCAGATTGCTTTTATGGTATGTTGTGAAGTGTCTGTACATGGACGTTTCTGTGTTACCATGTTCTATCTGTAGGATATGTTCGCGGATTCTGTTTCTCAAATATCTTGAGGTTTGTCCTACATATTGCAATCCGCAACTGCATTGAACTATATAAATGACCCCCTTACTCGTACATCTTATAAGGTCTTTGATTTGATGTTCCATTCTCGAGTTGTGTGAATGAAATGTTTTAATCTTTAGGCCTCTCTTGCATGCTTTGCAGCTAATGCAAGGAAAGAAACCTTTGACCTTTCTGCCAAATACATCTTTTACATTAGTTGTCTGTAAACGTGGGATGCTGGGAGAAAGTATACTTTTCAGATTATCCGATCTCCTATAAATGAATTTGGGTTTCTTCGCCAATGTCTCTCCTATAGTGTCGTCATTCTTTAACAGATGCCAGTTCTTCTCAATTATTTTCTCTATGAGATTTCTGTTCTCACTGTATTGAGTTATGAATGCGACATCTATGGATTTGTTTTCACTGTTGGTCTTGGTTTTATCGTCTTTTTCCTTGTATCTTAAGAGTTCCTTTCGGTCCCTTTTTCTGACCTCTTCAATGTTTTTATTTAAGGCATCCTCATCGTATCCTCTGTCTAAAAATTGTGTCTTCAGAATCTCAGCTTGTTTCTCCCATTGTTCCTGGTCTGAACAGTTCTTCTTAAGCCTAAGTAGTTGGCCCTTCGGAATGTTTTGTTTCCATTTACTGTGATGGCAGCTGTTGATATGGATGTAGTTATTGCAATCCACGGGTTTGAAATAGGTGGAAGTTTCCAATTTACCATCTACAACTGTGATCTTCAAATCCAAGAATGTGATCTCTGAACTGCTAATTTCGTGTGTGAATTGCAGATTATGTGTGTTGTTATTCATTACACGGATGGTATGTTCCAGATCTTCTATTGAACCCTTCCATATCATTAATATGTCGTCTATATAGCGGTGATAGGAGACCAGGTCCGCGCCCGCTGGGCATGAGTCCCAGAAGATAAGTTCCCACTTGCCCATGTACAAGTTGGCGTAGCTGGGCGCGAACCTGGTCCCCATCGCTGTGCCGCATATCTGCCTATAGAACGTCCCATCGTGAGAGAAATAATTGTGTGTTAAGATATGGGTAATTCCATCTAGGATAAACTTCTTTTGTGCTTCTGGTAAAGATGTATCTTTATTAAGAAAGTAACTCACCGCCTCTACACCTCCCTCGTGTGGGATACTCGTGTAGAGGGAGGTTACATCGCAAGTAACGAGTAAGTATCCCTCTTCCCATGTGATGTTGTCCAGGATATTTAATACCTGCGTTGAGTCACGTATATATGAAGGTAGGGCCACAACATATTTCTGGAGATTCTTATCAAGATATTCTGATAAGTTACTCGTTAATGACCCAATGCCCGAGATGATCGGTCTTCCTGGTGGTCGATGGAGTGACTTGTGGATCTTGGGGAGGTAGTAAAAGACAGGTGTTATAGGATGCTGTATTCCTATGTATCTGAATTCTTTGTTGTTGAGTATTTCTTTAGTACTAGCCTCACCCAAGATCTGATCAATTTCTTTCTTATACTCCACCACAGGATTCTTTTTTAGGATTTCGTATGTCTCTCTGTCAGAGAGGATTCTGTTGCATTCGGCATCATAGTCTTCTTTATTCAAGATGACGATGCTTCCCCCCTTATCCGCAGGCTTGATGACCAATCCTTTATTATTTTCCAAGGTTTTGATGGTTTGAAGTTGACGTTTAGATAAATTCTGTTTATGTTTGGATAACTTGTTGTAGTTCAAATTTTTCAATTCATTACAGACATTGGTCTCGAATGACTCTATGGCACTTCCTTTACTTATTGTCGGATAGAATGTAGACCTTGGTCTTAAATCTGTATGCTGATATAAATCAGAGCTGGATTGTGTACTTGTCCCGAAGTTTCTCTGTTGGTGTTCCAAAGGTGATCTCATGAAGTGTCTTTTCAATGTTAATTTTCTCACGAACTCTTTGACATTGATAAATGTCTCAAACTTATTGAGACTCTTAGAAGGGGCAAAGGATAGCCCATAATTTAGGATGGATGTTTAATTTTCTGACAGGGTAGTGGAGCTTAGATTGTATATCCCTTTAGTTGTAGTGTTTTCTTCTGTCTGTTTGGGATGTCCTTGTTTCCTCCCTCCGTTAATTCTTATTCCATCTCTCTTCCCTCTGTGATTTTTCTTTTTTCGTTGGGGATCTGGGGGTCGTCTGTGTTGGACATCTTTCTTTTCATGGATGTCCGTTCCAATTCTTTGGTGGTTTTTTGGTGTAATTCTAAAAAATGGTCTTTGGATGTGGAGGTGATCGGACTTTCACTTGGATTTATGAAACCTACTCTGTTGTTAGGGGTTCTATTCTCCTGTGCATACTCCTTGCGAGGGGTGTTCCAATTTGTGGCAACCCCATTGGGTCTCATGTTGTTGGTATTTGATGTCTCATTATGACCCTGACGGTTTCTGTTATTATATTGTGGATTCTGGTGTTGATAGTTAGATTTATAGTGGGTATTCTGATATCTTGGGTATTGGTAGTTCCGTGGTTCGTAGGGGTTTTTGGTGGTATATGTCGCACCATTAAATCTTTCTTCCCTATTTCAATCATAGGGATGTTGAAAGTGTTTGTTTTCATAAAAAGGTCTTTCATTTCTATTCCATCTTGGGGATTGATGGTATCCATATGAGAAACTGTCGACTTGATTCCATCTTGGAGGGTGTGGGCTATCTCTGTAGTGGTGTGGCCTCTCATGTTGTGAGTTATAGTAATCCCCATTAGATTGTCTCATCCTATTGTGTGGTCCTGAGTGATTGTTCCCGCCCCAACTATTCCTGTTTCTATGTTGGCGGTGGGTATTCCACTGCCCTCTTTTCTCATGTCTATTTGGAGTTTGGAAATGGTTGTCTGTTTCCCATCTATAGTCAGGGATATGCTGTCTGAAGTTATGTCGATTATAAAACTCTCTCTGGTCATGTTGTGTGTTCATATTGTTATATCCTTCTCTTGGATTTATTTGGGATTGGGGTCTATCTTTCTTGTATGTTACTGTGGTCCATTCTCCTTTATTTATTTGTGTATCAGTAATCTGATTGTCCGACTGTAAGGCCTCTTTATTTGGGTCATTTGTGGTGGGGTTTCCGTCTTTCTCCATATTTTTAATAAGATTAAGTTCCCTATTGAGTTTCTTACTTTTCTTCATTATAATGTCATCTCTAATCTTGGTAATTTTCTTATCAAGGGCCTCTTTTTTGTCTATAATTTCTTTTGTCTCAATTACCAGACCTTCTGGTCCAATTAGGTCATCCTCATTCTTTTTAATGTCAATGTCTACCTGGAGGATGTATTTGGCAGAAAGGTCAAAGGTTTCTTTCCTTGCATTAGCTGCAAAGCATGCAAGAGAGGCCTAAAGATTAAAACATTTCATTCACACAACTCGAGAATGGAACATCAAATCAAAGACCTGATAAGATGTACGAGTAAGGGGGTCATTTATATAGTTCAATGCAGTCGCGGATTGCAATATGTAGGACAAACCTCAAGATATTTGAGAGACAGAATCCGCGAACATATCCTACAGATAGAACATGGTAACACAGAAACGTCCATGTACAGACACTTCACAACATACCATAAAAGCAATCTGAAGGACCTAAGTTACTATGGGATACAGTTAGTAAAACAAAACTGGAGGGGGGGCGACTATGATAAGAAACTACTAATATCAGAATCCAGGTGGATTTTTTAACTTGACTGCCTCTACCCTAAGGGTCTTAATAACAAAGAGGACATGTCACACCTTCTCAATATTAAGTAGAAGTACCCACCCAGACTTAACATATTCCCTACGTAATTGACAAACTAACCTACTCAGATCTAACACATTCCATACTCAATTGACAATACTATCATGATAGAAGAAACCCCTATTAACCAACATATCTCACTAATTATTAAACATTTGTTAGATTTAGACTGCTAAGTTATACCATAGACTACATCCACTAAGCGATTTAGGAAGATGACTTAGTCAGAATCTTAAATACATTTTTAGTGTAATTTTAATTTTAATATTTTAGTATAATTTCTAGCATATAGCACCTCATTATAGGTGGCATGTCCTAATGCCAATTTCCAGGACATCTCTACAATTTTATATATATATTTTTATATATGTTTTATATATCCCTTTAATATATGTTTAGATACATTCATCACATTATATTACTATTTATCCTTTTTTATTACAATTGATCTCCATAATTAGTTCACCGATATGTATAATATCAGTTTGTAGTACCAACCTCTGTCTGTAAATCTGAATTCTACTCCATCTTATTGCAATGGTGCAATAAGTAAGTTGCACCAAACTCTGACATATATCAGAAAACCATTTATAGTGGGATTTTAATATTTAAAACAGTAAAATATCCCAATCATTAACAAAATCTTTATTTTCCCACATTTATAAATTACACTTCAGTATTTATGATAGGACTTATTCAGCCTATCCCCCTCAACAAACATTGAATATCCACATATAATTTCTCCCCATTTGATTGAGTGGGAAGGACGATAATCAGAAGCAAATAACATAGACAATATAGAGACATCCGGTGGTTACGGCTAAAGAGTACTTCCGGTTTGACGAAAAACCGGAAACATACAAAGCACAACATCCGGTTTGAGGTAATAAATACAAACACCCATCCTTAAACAATACAGGGACTTCCGGTTGGTGCGATTGAAGGGGACTTCCGGTTTGACGAAAACCGGAAGTAAACAAAGCACAGCATCCGGTTAGAGCGAACATACATCCACATATACTTTTATCTAAAATAACCTCTCACAAACAACAGCTATTACATACTCAAAGTCCACATAGAAGGGATAATATAGGAATCCATTTTGATCTTTAAATTTCCCTTTTTATCATAACGGATTAACCAACTAACATGGATGGTTACTTAAGGTCAGATTAGCACATCCGGTTTTCCATTCAGATCCGGGTGATAGGACCAATTTTGGCGCAATTTCGCCCGTTTTTGGCGCCAACAGCCTATTGTTAGATGTATAAAGGGATTAATAACGTCACCATATATCAGTCTTGAGAAAGGCCCTGCAAGTGGGCCGAAACGCGTTGGCTTATATGGTGAGATACTTTTCATATTTGTGACTATTTATATACAGTACTGCTCTATGTGTATTTTTTTCTTTTTTTCACAGGATTTAAGAATAACTATTTCTAATTGATTACCTCCAAGGTCTGTTTGATCACTTTCAAGGTTTTGTAACACTATTTCAGTCTGGATTTCACTACACAAGTGTGCAATTTTTTGCCTTTTTGCTTTAGATTGATTTTTATTTTTTATATATTTTTTGCACCTGGATTATATTTTTTGCACCTGGATTATTCACATTGACACTAACATTTTGGATTATTTGGAACAATCTATTTTTATACATTTTGGACACTATTGGAATACCACTATTGGGACTATTTATTGAAGCTATTATATTATTTGCGATTTGTTTATAATAATTTTTTATATTTTTTATTTTTTGGTATATATAACATTTTCTAACTGCCCTTCACACACCACATGGTTACCATTTATATTTGTAAACCAAACGGAATTCTTAGAGTAGGAATTATTTAAGTAGTATCATTACTTGTGCCAAATTATTGTAAATGTTTTTATACAATGCTTTTATCTGTATAATTAACAGAGTAGTGACCAAGAATTAGATTAGGACACCAAATTTTCACACTGTACCTTTTAAATTCCTATTGTTCTTTTTAAATATGTATATGTAAAAATTTCTACATGGATCCATGTTTTATGCGTTTGTATTAACATTTTAATACTATTTGTAATAAATTCTCTTGTTTACACTCCCACCCCTGGTCCATCCCAACCCCCCAGTGGTCTTCCTCGGTCTTTGTGCTACTCATAATAAAAGTACCACAATAAATTGTGAACCCACGGACCTCTGTGGCATTTGGGCCACCACACACCAAAGACCTAGCCTGTACTTAGGCGCTCCTTCCTTTAACCTTATATTACACCTCTCTGAACATTGTCTGGGAGGCTGTGGTTGCTGCTGCACGCAATGTTGATGGTGAACAGATCAAAACACTGACAGAATCCATGGATGGCAGGCTTTTGAGTGTCCTTGCAAAGAAAGGTGGCTATATTGGTCACTGATTTGTTTTTGTTTTGTTTTTGAATGTCAGAAATGTATATTTGTGAATGTTGAGATGTTATATTGGTTTCACTGGTAAAAATAAATAATTGAAATGGGTATATATTTGTTTTTTGTTAAGTTGCCTAATAATTATGCACAGTAATAGTCACCTGCACACACAGATATCCCCCTAAAATAGCTATAACTAAAAACAAACTAAAAACTACTTCCAAAACTATTCAGCTTTGATATTAATGAGTTTTTTGGGTTCATTGAGAACATGGTTGTTGTTCAATAATAAAATTAATCCTCAAAAATACAACTTGCCTAATAATTCTGCACTCCCTGTATATATATATATATATATATATATATATATATATATATAATAAAAATTACTTTTATATGTGAAGAACACTGGAATGTAAAATTTGCGTAACATGCTTTGGATTTCGCGCTTAAAGTCTAACGCAGTGACGGGTTAGTGCACATGAAACATTTGTTATCTTAAGGTGAGTTATGGAAAGGGGTCTGATGAAGGGGTGAATACCCTGAAACATCACTAAAGAAAACACTACAAGTTTTGATCACTTGATAAGACCAGTGAGTGCTTTGATTACATTACTATTTGAATTTCTCATAGCACCCTGGCAGTTGATTTACCTGTTTGTGCACTCTCTCTCTCTACCTATATATATATATATATATATATATATATATATATATATATATATATATATATATATATATATATAAATAAAGGAAAGCACTCTCTGGTCTTTTAGTGAAAATTTAATAAATCAAGCGTGACGTTTCGGGGACACACTCCCCTTCCTCAGACCGTCTGAGGAAGGGGAGTGTGTCCCCGAAACGTCACGCTTGATTTATTAAATTTTCACTAAAAGACCAGAGAGTGCTTTCCTTTATTAATATATCTATATCTGCTAGCACCCTGGCATTCAACATTTGGAAGTGAGAGTGCTCTCATTCAACCTGTATATATATATATATATATATATATATATAATTTTATAGTATCTATAAAATAATAATAATTATTATTATTAATATTTTTTAATATTTAATATTGTGATAATGTAAAATATATTTACAGTTTCATGTGTATGTGAGATGTTGGCTAAGTGAGATTAGCACCTTGATATTGACCTGCTTAAAAAAAAAGATCTGGTTCTACCTGTAAGGAGTTTTGCCTACTCTTAATATGGGCACTGTCTTTTTAAGATCAATTTTATAGGTATTGGGGTGGGGGTTCTGCCCTCTCTATTAAAGTCTATGGGGCAAAAACGTTTGCCCGGTCACAAAATCCGAGGTTCTGAAGTTCGCTTACGTCGGGTTTTGCTTGTGCACAAAAGTTTTTTGGCTTTGTTTCCAAATATTTTTTATTGAGGTTGTTATAAACAAAAACTAAAGTAGTACAGATGTTGGGACAGAATTCACAGTGTTAAAACATTGTACAGTCAGGGAGATACATATTCAAAATGAAATAGGCAAAGATAACTGTAACCTCATTTTTATAATTATATAAACCTCCTCTGAAATTAGTAGGCCACTCTTGGACCACAGTAAAATATAAATACTCAATGGAGGTAAGCAAGTTGAGTCAATAGCCCCTTTTTTCACAAGGGGGCACGCATTTTTTACAAAGCATGTATGAGAGTCAAAATAAGAGCAGAGTGAGGGGGCATCTCTTACAAGAGAAATAAAATAATGCTACACTGACAGTACAATTATGACTCAGACTGACATTGGCGTTTCTACTCAAATACACTCTCAACAGAAGCACTTTTAATCCAGTGGATTTAGTGGATATAGCAAGCAAATGCATATAGAGAGTAAACTACTGGTTAATGTAATCAGCTGGTAATGTTGGTAAACAACATAAAATATGCATTACCTGAAGATATATTAGCATCAGGAAAGCACACGCTTTGCCTATACAAGGTCATGAGTGACCCGCTATGTCAGTCACAGGCTCAGAGCGAATGCTGCCCACCTGCCCGGTGGGTATATAATGCTGGCACAGAGCAGGGTCAAAGCTCGTTTAACACTGTATAATATGGCAAATAGAAAAGCTTGGGAGTTACTGATACAGCAACCGGTGTGCACCTCTGAGGGCCGTCATGTTTATGTAAAGTGGATGCATTCCCTTAGTTAGTGTGCTGCTGCTATCGGATGAGACGGGCTCCTTCCCTTACTGCTTGTTTTGCTGGCCCAGTGCAGGCATTGGACTGTAACTTGAGCACGACATGCATATGGGCTGGACAAGAGGTTGGCATTGTATAAGGAACCACCCACTGTGTGTGATTGGTATAGATAGACATGCTATGCTGGGAACACCTATTGCGTGTGACTGCTATATATACACTATAATAAGAACACCCACACAATGATTGATATGTACACAATTTGCTTAGTGGTTGCTGGTATCATTTGTGAACTGTTTCCATTGAGTGACTGGTTTACAAAGTTTTTTTAGAACGTTTACAGTTCGGGGTTGGTGTCATAGCTACCCTAGGTGAAGGCGCATTGCATGTAAGAGATTTATTCTATACAGTCTCCCTGTAAGAATCTGGTTTGCACACATTGTGCAGGGAACAGTTTCTGTGTATTGCATGTAAAAGGTCAGCATCATTCCACTGAGAAAGTGATACACACACAATATGCTGTGTGAATACCCACTTGGTGTGACTGGTATCATAACTAGGGTTACCACCTTTACAGAATTATGACACACTTTTTTATACAATAACAATTATTTTTTGAGGGGGCACAGCCTTGGAGCCGACCCTGAACTTTAATTTAGGTCTATTTTAATTATGTTAAAGTTAGGGGGTGTTAGGTTGCCATGTGGGGGCGGCGGTTTAGGGGTTAATAGGTTTAGTTAGTGTTGATGATGTTTGGGAACGGCGGTTTAGGGGTTAATAGGTTTAGTTAGTGCCGGCTATGTCGGAGAATGGCGGTTTAGGGGTTAATAACTTTATTTAGTGATTTAGTTAGTGTAGCGATGTCGCGAACTGGGGTTTAGATTAGAACAATGAAAAATTCCGAATATGAATAAATAATGGATCCGAAAATTCGGAAACTGATTTATTAATTTTCAGAATTTTTCAGGATTTTAGTTATGGTGCTGATTCGAAAATTTGGATTTATTTAAATCTCCGAATTGGCCAAAATTCGGCTGAAAATTAAATTTAGCCGAAACGAATTTCACATGTCTAATTTAGAGCCCTTTGCCGTTAAGTAGATAAAAACATGTAAAAACATATTCATGCAATATTTCATTTTAATAAAGGTTTTAACTATGTATTTACTGTAAATATTTCACATTACAATGTTCTTCACATAGCAGAATATGTTCTATGTATTTCTAAATAGATATTCCTATATATATCTGTATATATCTATGTGGTACAAAAAGAGAAAACCGGCACACTCCTTGACAAGATAAAATTCTTCTTTTATTTGGTCAGGTTAAAATGAACATAGGTGCAACAGCCAGAACACGTCTGACATGTTTCGGCATAACATCCTTAATCATAGACGTGTCTGAAACAGGTGAGCATCTGCTATTTAAAATCAAAGCTGTGACACTATTGGTGAATATTAATTAACACATTTGACCAATTATCAAGGTTCTGAGAGAAGTTTGCAGATTTAACTTAACCCTAGACTGACTAGTGTACTTAATACACTTAATGCACCTAGTACATGTAGTTGCTAATACATAGTTGCTGATACATATTTTTAATTATACATATGAGAAGTGTAACAAAAATAAAATGTAACAAAAAACATTAATTGTAATTGTATGAAGAATACATGATTCAAACATGAATCAGCTGACTACTTATACTCATAGTAACTCATTTATAGTTGTTATTTAAACTTGTTATTTTAACCCTGCTTAGTTTTAAAAAATAATTATAAGAAAAAAACAAAAAACGCAAAGTGATATATATGGTTAATAACTGTCAATGGGAAACTGAGATTTATTGGAGGTAGTTCAGACATATACTGTTTGTGTGTAGGTACTTTGATGAATATGTGGAGTCGTGTACCTGATGTAATGGCCCACTAAGATTCACCACCCAATAATTGATAATATTATATACACTATTGTAGCCTTTTGGTATCCTGGTATCTAAAGTAAAGATCCAGTTTAGTCAAATCTCCACATCTTTTAGGTAATCTTGCTTATTCAATTACCATCCAGTTAAATGTTGAATTATTATTTTTGTGTTCCAGGATAAAATGCCTAGCCAGCTCTGAGCTGTGTTTGGAAATCTTGATATCTGAGAGGTGTTGGCGTATCCTTTCTCTTACCTCCCGTGTGGTGCAACCTACATATTGTTTGTTATTGCAACTGCACCATATCAAGTATACAACATTTTTACTCCTGCAGTTCACACAAGAAGTCACAGGGTAATCTTTGCCTGTGACAGAACTTTCAAAACTGGTCCTTTTCTCAATGAAGCTACGAGGGATACAGGGTCCATATCCACATTTGTACATTCCCTTGTTTTCAAGCCACGCACTACCCCTAATTTTTGTCCTCAATTCACTTGGAGATAAAATATTCCTCAGTGTTGCCCCTCTCCTGTAGGAGAAGCGGCAACCTCGCTTGACTACCTCACTCAGCTGGTCATCCGCAGTAAGCATGGGTAAATGTTTTCTTATGATCTTACATATTCCTTCATAATCTGTGGAGTATTGTGTGACAAATGAAATAGGTTGAGTTTCAGTACTCCTCTTATTCAAATTATCTGAAATTCTAGTTCTGTCTTTTAACAATAGCTCTCTATCCATAGCATCTTTTGCTTTATAGATAATCTCTTTGCTGTAGCCTCTTTTTTGTAACCTGAGCACCAAATCTTTACTTTGTTCCTCACAGTTATTGACATCAGAACAGTTTATCTTGGTTCGTACGAATTGCCCTTTTGCTACAGCATAAGGGACCCTTCTAGGATGGCAACTATTCCCATGTAATAATGTGTTGCCAGATATAGGCTTCCTGTCAGGATTTTTCCCTGTTTTGTTTGCCATGTGCTGCTGGTAGCTATTTTACTCACCTCTCTTCCTGACTATGGTGCATTGTGGGGTATGCTGCTCATTTCCTGCACTTCCTTTTATGGCCAGACTGGTGTGCATCATCCGTGTGAGACAGAATGCAGTCTCAGAATTGTGATGTCATCACTTATTATTTAAAGGGCCTCTGTTCAGAATGCTTTGCCTTTGCATTGTCTCAGAACTGTTTGTGAGAGTTCATGTGTATTACATAGCTGCCTGATGTCCTTCCTGATTCCTGATCCCTGGCTTGTTCCTGACTCTGCTGTTTTCCTTGTTCCTGATTCCGGCTCGTCTGACTATTTGCTTTGGCTCCTGACTCGGCTTGTCTGACTACCAGCTCTGGTTTTGACTCCTGGCTTGTTATTTGACTTGTGGACTTTTTATTATTGTTTGCTATTAATAAAAGTGATTATTTTTGCACTTCTCGTCTCAGTCTGATTCCTGGCACCCTGACATTACACAAAGGCCATGAATCCTGATGGTGCTAATTATCCACCTTTACCTGCCATCATTTCCAGGATGGATGTACAGGATCACCGCTTGGATCAATTTGCACTAGCCCTGCAAACCCTGCTGACTCGCACGGCACATTTGGACCAAAGTGTCCTGCAAGTTATGGCTGCTCCTGTTTCCGCTGCTGCACCTATGCCTACCAGGAGCATGTCTGATTCTGCACCTCTACCTCAGCGATATGGAGGCGATCCTATTCAGTGCAGAGGGTTTATGAACCAGGTGGGCATTTACTTTGAGATGTTACCTCAGGTGGGATTTCTCATCTCGTTACTCTCTGACACAGCTCTTGCCTGGGCTAATCCCTTGTGGGAGACTAATAAACCTGTGATTTCAAATTTGTGACCTCCTTTCGAAGTGTATTTGATGTTCCGGCTCGCTCCTCCTCTGCTGCTAAACGACTCATGTCCATTCAGCAAGGTACAAGATCTGTTGCTCAGTATGCTATTGAGTTCCATACGCTTGCCTCAGAGGAAGGTTGGAACAATGAAGCCATTGTTGCCGCCTTCTTTCATGGGCTCTCTAATGCGATTAAAGACAAAGTTGCTGCCAGAGATTTACCAGAGGATCTTGAGGCATTGGTGTCTTTTTTTATTCTAATTGACATCAGACTCAGAGAGAGGCCCTCTTTCAAGGAGCGCTGTGGAAGCCTCCTGTTCCATTGACTCCTACGTGTTCGTTCCCACCCATGCCTCCCTCTCCTCCCATGCCTCCTGGTACTGAGTCACCAGGTACTGCCGAGCCAATGCAGTTGGGATTCATGTGTCTCTCCATGGCAGAGAGGGTCTTTAAGAGGAGGGAGGGGCTCTGCCCCTATTGTGGGTTACAGGGCCACCTTTTTAAGTCTTGTCCTACACGGCCGGGAAACGTTCACACCTAAGGTCCTGTCGGGGGAAGACCTTGGGTGGTTTATCCTCGTCCCTGGAACTGCTTAAGGAGAAACCTTTGGTTATGGTTGTTCTTTCCTGGGTGGACTCATCCATAGTCACTCAGGCTCTTGTTGACTCCGGTGTTGCAGGCTATTTCATTGACAGTGCTTTTGTATCAAAGCACTCCATTCCTGTTTTGCCTCGATCCGTTCTGCTTGCTATTGAGGTCATTGATGGCAGGCCCCTTCAGCCCGCACTCATTACTCATGAAACTGCTTGGTTGTCCATGGCTGTTGGGTCTCTCGATTTTGAAACCCACCAGTTCCAGGTGATAAACTCTCTGCATGTTCCGGTTGTTCTGGGTTATCCCTGGCTCCAAAAACACAATCCCAGTCTCGACTGGTGCAGGTCCGAAATTTTGTTGTGGTCCACGCAATGTATTTAAACTTGTCTTCGGAAACCAGTTAAAGTCTTGTCCACATCTTCGGTATCTCAATTGCCAGAGGAGTACCGAGAGGTCCTAGACTTTTTTGACAAGGTGCGTGCCGGTATGTTGCCTCCTTACCGGTCTTACAATTGTGCTATGGAGGAGTATGTTGACGATGCTCTGTCGCGGGGGTTCATCCACAAATCCTGCTCTCCTGCAGGGGCTGGCTTCTTCTTTGTGAAGAAAAAGGGTGGCAAGTTAAGACCATGCATAGATTATAGGGGTTTTAATCGTCTTACCATTAAGAATGCTTACCCTATTCCGCTCATTACGGAACTCTTTGACCACCTCAATGGAGCTACGGTCTTTACTAAACTTTATTTGAGAGGAGCGTACAATCTCGTTAGGATTAAGGATGGCCATGAATGGAAAACAGCATTTAACACCAGGAGCTGGCATTATGAGTATCTTGTAATGCCCTTTGGCCTATGTAATGCTCCTGCTGTTTTTCAGGAATTTATTATTATTAATGATGTCCTACGAGATATGTTGCAACAGTGTGTTGTGGTTTACTTAGACGACATCCTCATACACTCACCCACACTTGAGGCTCACCGTTCTTATGTTACACAGGTTCTTCAGAGACTACGTGAGAACGGCCTGTTTTGTAAACTCGAGAAATGTGAGTTCCATCAGACTCAAGTAACCTTCCTAGGTTATGTTATCTCCGTTGCAGGGCTCCTGACAAGTTATCCTGACAAGTTATCTGCAGTTCTGCAGTGGCCTCGCCCAGTTGGTCTTCGGTCTATTCAAAATTTTTTGGGGTTCGCCAATTGCTATAAAAAAATTTTTTTAAACTTTTCTTCCTTGGTCAAACCTATCACAGACATGAACCGTAAAAAGGGAATGATCCACTCCATTGGTCACCTACTGCCATTAAGGCCTATGATAGTCTAAAGACTGCCTTTGCTGCCGCTCCAGTTCTGGCTCATCCTAACCCTGTCCTGCCTTTCGTTCTTGAGGTTGATGTGTCTGATACTGGAGTAGGTGCCCTCTTGTCTCAACGTCCTACGCCTGACGGTTCCTTGCATCCGTGTGGTTTCTTCTCTAAGAAATTGTCTCCAGCAGAGTGCAATTATGAAATTGGCGACAGGGAATTACTGGCCATAATTTTGGCACTCAAGGAATGGAGGCATCTTCTTGAGGGTACTAGCATGCCAGTGCTCATTCTTACTGACCACAAGAATTTAACTTATCTATCTGAAGCAAAACGTTTGTCGCCCCGACAGGCCAGATGGGCGCTATTTTTGTCTCGGTTTAATTATGTGGTCTCCTACCTGCCTGGTAGTAAGAATGTTAGGGCTGATGCCCTCTCTCGACAATTTTCGCCTCTGTCCAAAGAGGAGTCTGTAGCTACTCCTGTTATACCTCCTGACCATATTTTGTCTACCATATGTACTAATTTGACTTCTCCCTTGGGGGAGGAGATCCTGGCTGCACAAACCAATGCACCTCCTGAGAAACCTAGTGGTAAGTGTTTTGTTCCTGAGAATCTTTGAACTAAACTTTTACACACTTACCACTATCCTAAAGCCGCAGGTCACCCAGGCAAGAACCAAATGATTTGGTCTGTCACACGACAATTCTGGTGGCCAGGTCTTCGTTCTGATGTTGCTGCGTATGTTGCCTACTGCTCAGTTTGTGCACAGAATAAGACTCCTCGATAGTAATGTCACGAACATAAAAATTTGGGCTCGCGAACGGCGAATGCGAACTTCCGCAAATGTTCGCGAACGGGAGAACCGCCATAGACTTCAATAGGCAGGTGAATTTTAAAACCCACAGGGACTCTTTCTGGCCACAATAGTGATGGAAAAGTTGTTTCAAGGGGACTAACATCTGGACTGTGGCATGCCGGAGGGGGATCCATGGCAAAACTCCCATGGAAAATGACATAGTTGATGCAGAGTCTGGTTTTAATCCATAAAGGGCATAAATCACCTAACATTCCTAAATTGTTTGGAATAACGTGCTTTAAAACATCAGGTATGATGTTGTATCGATCAGGTAGTGTAAGGGTTACGCCCGCTTCACAGTGACAGACCAAACTCCCGCAGTGGGTACAACATCATCATCACACCGTACGTCCATGTGTGTAATGCTGCCTGACTGAGACATATCCCTGTTATCTACATCCTCTGGCAATAATGGTCGCGCATCACTCATTTCTTCCAACTGATGTGTAAATAACTCCCCTGACAGATCAAGTGAAGCGGCTGTGGTGCTAGTGTTGGTGGTGGCGGCAGGCGGGGGAGTGGTAACTTGAGAGGTGCCCAAAGCTAAGCTGGAGGAGGATGGTGCGTCAAGGTTCCGAGCGGAAGCTGTAGAAGATTGTGTGTCCTGTGTTAGCCCGTCAACTATGTCCTCAGAACTTTTCGAGTTCAGGGTACGTGGCCTCTGAACACTGGGCATTATTCTAGGGCCAAAGGGAATCACAGCACCATGACCACGATGGCCCCTGTGGGGTGGCCTGCCTCTGCCTGTCATTTTTTTTTCGATGAGTGGTATTATGCGTGCAAGCTACTGTGACAACAGATATGAGTGGCACTGTGCACTGGCAGAAGTTGGCAGAGTAGACGCTGTAGGCCTGACACACATGCTTGCAGACTAACTAATTATTCAATCTATTACAGTCAAAATTGTATTTTTTTTTATGTACACTACTGTTACACCAGATATGAGTTGCACTGGTGTGACACTGTGCCCTGGCAGGCCCTGAAACGCACACGTGTGAAGGAAACTGACTGCTATTATTTCACAGTCAAATTTCTAGTTTTTTTTTAACCCCTTAAGGACCAAGGCCATTTTTCAATTTCTTTCCCTTAAGGACCAGGACTATTTTTACATTTCTGTGGTGTTTGTGTTTAGCTGTAATTGTCCTCTCACTCATTTACTGTACCCACACATATTATATACCGTTTTTCTCGCCACTAAATGGAATTTCTAAAGATACCATTATTTTCATCATATCTTATAATTTATTATTAAAAATATTATAAAATATGAGGAAAAAGTGGAAAAAAACACACTTTTTCTAACTTTGACCCCCAAAATCTGTTACACATCTACAACCAAGTACAAGAAGCACTTTGCTATTTCAAAACCACTTTTTTTCAAAATGAGCGCTAGTTACATTGGAACCCTGATATCTGTCAGGAATACCTGAATATCCCTTGACATGTATATATATTTTTTTTAGAAGACATCCCAAAGTATTGATCTAGGCCCATTTTGGTATATTTCATGCCACTATTTCACCACCAAATGCGATCAAATAAAAATTTTTTTTCCCTTTTTCACAAACTTTAGGTTTCTCACAGAAATTATTTACAAACAACTTATGCAATTATGGCATAAATGGTTGTAAATGCTTCTCTGGGATCCCCTTTGTTCAGAAATAGCAGACTTATATGGCTTTGGTTTTGCTTTTTGGTAATTAGAAGGTTGCTAAATGCCACTGCACAGCACACGTGTTTTATGCCCAGCAGTGAAGGGGTTAATTAGGGAGCATGTAGGGAGCTTGTAGAGTTAATTTTAGCCTAAGTGTAGTGTAGTAGACAACCCAAAGTATTGATCTAAGCCCATTTTGGAATATTTAATGCCACCGTTTCACCGCCAAATGCGATCAAATTTAAAAAAAACTTAAATTTTTTCGCAATTTTAGGTTTCTCACTGAAATTATTTACAAACAGCTTGTGCAATTATGGTTGTAAATGCTTCTCTGGGATCCCCTTTGTTCAGAAATAGCAGACATATATGACTTTGGTGTTGCTTTCTGGTAATTAAAAGGCCGCTAAATGTTGCTGTGCATCACACGTGTATTATGGCTAGCAGTGAAGGGGTTAATTAGGTAGTTTGTAGGGAGCTTGCAGGGTTAATTTTAGCTTTAGTGTAGAGATCAGCCTCCCACCTGACACATCAGACCCCCTGATCCCTCCCAAACAGCTCCTTTCCCTCCCCCACCCCACAATTGTCCCCGCCATCTTAAGTACTGGCAGAAAGTCTGCCAGTACTAAAATAAAAGGTTTTTAAATTGTTTTTAAATTTTTTAGCATATTTACATATGCTGTGGTGTAGCATCCCCCCTTAGCCCCCAACCTCCCTGATCCCCTCCCAAACAGCTCCTTTCCCTCCCCCACCCCACAATTGTCCCCGCCATCTTAAGTACTGGCAGAAAGTCTGCCAGTACTAAAATAAAAGGTTTTTAAATTGTTTTTAAATTTTTTAGCATATTTACATATGCTGTGGTGTAGCATCCCCCCTTAGCCCCCAACCTCCCTGATCCCCTCCAAAACAGCTCTCTAACCCTCCCCATCTGCCTTATTGGTGGCCATCTTGGGTACTGGCAGCTGTCTGCTATTATTTAACAGTCAAATAAGTGGTTTTTTTAAATGTACACTACTGTTACACCAGATATGAGTGGTGGCACTGGGCAAGTGGGCACAGTATACGCTGTGAGCCTGACACACACGCTGGCAGGCAGGCAACTGCAATTAGATTACACAGGAAAAATAAAAAGCAGACTGATGTTCTAGCCCTAAAAAGGGCTTTTTGGGGTGCTGTCCTTACAGCAGAGATCAGATGAGTCCTTCAGGACTGTAGTGGACACTGAATACACTAGCCTAGCTATCGATTTCCCTATTAAATCAGCAGCAGCTACACTGTCCCTCCTCTCACTAAGAATACAGCTTCCGAATTAATCTAAAATGGATGCTGTCCAGGAGGTGGGAGGGTCTGGGAGGGAGGGTCTGCCGCTGATTGGCTGGAATGTGTCTGCTGACTGTGAGGTACAGGGTCAAAGTTTACTCAATGATGACGAATAGGGGGCGGACCGAACATCGCATATGTTCGCCCGCCGTGGTGAACGTGAACAAGCTATGTTCGCCGGGAACTATTAGCCGGCGAACTATTCGCGACATCACTACTCCTCGACATCTTCCTGTGGGTCTTCTTCAACCTATTGCTAATGGTTAGCATCCTTGGACACATCGTTCCATGGACTTCATTGTCGAGCTCCCTGTTTCCAATGGCAATACTGTTATCCTTATGGTGGTTGACCATTTTTCTAAAATGTCACATTGCATTCCCTTGATGAAACTGCCTACCGCTCAGGAGCTTGCTTCAATTTTTGCCCGGGAGGTCTTCCATTTACATGGGTTACCCAAGGTGTCGGACCGGGGTAGCCAGTTTGTCTCCAGATTTTGGAGTTCCTTTTGTGCTCAAATTGGGATCAAGCTTTCCTTCTCCTCGGCATATCATCCTCAATCCAATGGGGCTGTGGAATGGTCTAATCAAGCTCTGGAACAGTTCCTCCATTGCTATGTCTCAGATCACCACAATAATTGGTCTGAACTGTTACCTTCGGCAGAGTTTGCTCGTAATAGTGCTATTAATGCTTCCTCCAAGTTATCCCTGTTCATGGCGAATTATGGGTTTCAACCATCCTTGTTGCCCGATTCATTCCTGTCTCAGGGTATTCTGGCTTTGGAGGAGCATCTCTGGCAACGCCGTTCCACGTGGGTGCAGATTCAGGATTGCCTTCATTGTTCTATGCAGCGCCAAAAGTTCCATGCTGAGCATAGGCGTCTGTCCGCACCTTCCTACCAGGTTGGTGAGAGTGTTTGGCTGTCCTCCCGCAACTTGAACCTTCGTGTGCCTTCCAATAAATTGGCTCCCCGTTATGTTGGTCCTCTCCAATGTTTTTCATGTCTCCCTCTTGAAACCATTGGTTTGTAATCGGTTTACCACTGTGTTGCCTCGTCCCCATGCTATCTTTGTTGACAACCATGAGGAGTATGAGGTCAGCAGCATTATTGACTCTCGTATGTCCAGGGGCCGTGTACAATATTTGGTTCACTGGAGGGGCTATGGTCTGGAGGAGCGTTTTTGGGTTCCCTCCTCTGATGTTCATGCTCCTGCCCTCGTCCGTGCCTTCCATGCCCATTTCCCTAATAAGCCTTTTGTCCTCCCGCGGGGGAGAGGTCGTTGAGGGGAGGGTACTGTCAGGGTTTTTTTCCCTGTTGTGTTTGCCATGTGTTGCTGGCAGCCATTTTACTCACCTCTCTTCCTGACTATGGTGCATTGTGGGGGATGCGGCTCATTTCCTGCACTTCCTTTTATGACCAGACTGGTGTGCATCATCCGTGTGAGACAGGATGCAGTCTCAGAATTGTGATGTAATCACTTATTATTTAAAGGGCCTCTGTTCAGTATGCTTTGCCTTTGCATTGTCTCAGACCTGTTTGTGAGAGTTCCTGTGTATTACCTGGCTGCCTGATGTCCTTCCTGGTTCCTGATCCCTGGCTTGTTCCTGACTCTGCTGTTTTCCTTGTTCCTGATTCCGGCTCGTCTGACTATTCGCTTTGGCTCCTGACTCGGTTCGTATGACTACCAGCTCTGGTTTTGACTCCTGGCTACACTTCCTGTAGATAGTCAATAGTACTGATTCGGAGGAAATATCAGCTTTTAGGGTCACATCTAGATAGTTTAGGACTTGTTCATCAAATTCAAAAGTGAACTGTAAACCCCAAGGGTTTTTGTTCAAATATTCAACAAAGGACACAGCTCTCTCTCTGCCTCATGTCCATATAAAGATGAGATTGTCTATAAAACGATGATAGACTTTTATGTCTTTGTGAAAGTGGTTAACCTCACCATAGATATAGGTAGTTTCCTACTAACCCATCACCAAATTGGCATAGGAGGGAGCGAATCTTGCCCCCATCGCTGTGCCACGAGACTGTAAATAAAAATTTTCTTTATGAAAAATAATTATGTGTTAATAAAAAACATGTAACCAATATAAAATAATCTACAAATTCAGTTGAGTAGTTGGTCTGGGTGGTAAGAAAATACCTAATTGCTACAAGTCCCATTTCATGTGGAATAGACGAGTACAATGAAACTATGTCTATTGTTAACCATGCATACCCTTGATGCCAATCCACTTTGTTCATATTTTGTAATAAATGTTTTGTGTCCCTAAGATAACTGTTGAGTCCCATTACCATCTGTTGTAATATACTGTCGAGCCATTCAGATAAAGGCTCCAAAATGGACCCTATACCAGACACAATGGGTCTCCCTTTAACGCACTCTACAGATTTGTGTACTTTCGTTAGTACATGAAATATAGGGATAACAGGGTTGTTAACCATCAAGAATTCAAATGTATTGCGATCAAAGTGACCGTGAAATAAACCATCATCTAACAAAGAGGCCAATTCCATTTGGAATCTCTTAGTTGGATTACATATTAGTAATTTGTAATCATCTGTGTTAGATATCTGTCTCAAGACCTCACTCTGGTAGGAACTTACATCCCAAACCACCACACTGCCCCCCTTATCTGCCGGCTTTTTCACTAGGTCCTCATTCTTCCTAAGCTCATCAAGAGCTGACCTCTCATCTCTTGGTAAATTGGGAAAGCCTTATGTGGCTTGATAGACAAGGTGACTTAATCTGCTTCTATCCTTTTTTGGAAGTTTGTTAGTATATCACCTCTGCTTTGAATGGGATAAAATACAGACTTAAAACCTATATGAGAGTTAATTTCCTTTTATGGAGGAATACATGAAAGTGCATGCAATATTCTAAGTTCAGATTTTTGTTAGATTTGTTAGATAATTTTATTATTAAATAAATTATTGTTTTAATCAGGAGCTGTATATGTACATATCTGCCACTATTCTTACCCTGGTATCTACCAATTCTGAGGCCCTGCTCAGGAATGCCATGGGAATGAGACTGGTGCATGACTTTATACCAAATGTTCTTTCATAGTGAAATTTGTAATGAAATATAAACCACAATATATGTCAGAATGACTACTGCAAACCTCTGCAGTTTACACTTTATTGGCTTTCTCAACCCCACCCATCACAAGTGTGACAAGCTAAAAAAACAATATAAATTGTTTTCATGCATATATTATGCTATGAGCCTACAGGCAAAAAACGTTTTCCAAAACAACATAACTGCATGACATGATTGGAAGCTACATTTAAATACACTTTTTCATATAAATATGTAAAAAAAAAAATTTATACAATACTAAAAACAGACAATTCACCTGAGGGATGTTCAAATATGTTATATAGGTAAGAGATGATAAAAATTGTTTATATCAGAATATTATTTTCTGCTTTATTTGGCAAGAAATTGGAATAAGTAGGAGATTACTTGAAAGATTATTGTACAAATTGAAGGAACCAAAATAGCTGAAAATGTTAGCTCATGGACAAATAACTGGATAAAAGACAGGAAACAATGAATAGTAGTAAATGGATCATACTCAGATTGGACAAAGGTAATCAGTGGAGTTCCCCAGGGATCAGTACTGGATCCTGTTGTTTTTTTTTAAATGTTTTATTATTTAAATAATGACTTGGAGCAAGGATTATGAACATCTCTGATTTTGCAGAAGATAAAAAGGTGTATAAGGTCATTAGGTCAGTGTAGGGTGAAATTGCTTTGCATAGGGATTTACAAAATGAATGGGCTGGAAAATGGAAAAACATAATTTATGTAAGAACTTACCTGATAAATTCCTTTCTTTCATATTAGCAAGAGTCCATGAGCTAGTGACGTATGGGATATACATTCCTACCAGGAGGGACAAAGTTTCCCAAACCTTAAAATGCCTATAAATACACCCCTCACCACACCCACAATTCAGTTTAACGAATAGCCAAGAAGTTGGGTGATAAAAGAGCTAAAGCATCAAAAAAATAAGGAATTGGAATAATTGTGCTTTATACAAAAAAATAATAACCACCACAAAAAGGGTGGGTCTCATGGACTCTTGCTAATATGAAAGAAAGGAATTTATCAGGTAAGTTCTTACATAAATTATGTATGGGATAGCAGATACCCAAGATGTGGAACTTCCACTCAAGAGTCACTAGAGAGGGAGGGATAAAATAAAGACAGCCAATTCCGCTGAAAAAAATAATCCACAACCCAAATCAAAAGTTTTAATCTTTATAATGAAAAAAACTGAAATTATAAGCAGACGAATCAAACAGAAACAGCTGCCTGAAGTACTTTTCTACCAAAAACTGCTTCAGAAGAAGAAAACACATAAAAATGGTAGAATTTAGTAAAAGTATGCAAAGAAGACCAAGTCGCTGCTTTGCAAATCTGATCAACAGAAGCTTCATTCCTAAAAGCCCAGGAAGTAGAAACTGACCTAGTAGAATGAGCCATAATTCTTTGAGGCGGGGGCTTACCCAACTCCACATAAGCATGATGAATCAAAGACTTTAACCAAGACGCCAAAGAAATGGCAGAAGCCTTCTGACCTTTCCTGGAACCAGAAAAGATAACAAATAGACTAGAAGTCTTTCTAAAATCTTTAGTAGCTTCAACATAATATTTCAAAGCTCTAACTACATCCAAAGAATGTAACGATCTTTCCTTAGAATTCTTAGGATTACAATTTCTCTACTAATGTTGTTAGAATTCACAACCTTAGGTAAAAATTGAAATGAAGTCCACAACACCGCCTTATCCTGATGAAAAATCAGAAAAGGAGATTCACAAGAAAGAGCAGATAACTCAGAAACTCTTCTAGCAGAATAGATAGCCAAAAGGAATAGTACTTTCCAAGAAAGTATTTTAATGTCCAGAGAATGCATAGGCTCAAATGGAGGAGCCTGTAAAGCTGACAAAACCAAATTAAGACTCCAAGGAGGAGATATTGGCTTAATGACAGGTTTGATCCGGACCAAAGCCTGTACAAAACAATGAATATCAGGAAGATTAGCAATCTTTCTGTGAAAAAGAACAGAAAGAGAGCAGAAATTTGTCCTTTCAAAGAACTTGCAGACAAACCTTTATCCAAACCATCCTGAAGAAATTGTAAAATTCTAGGAATTCTGAAAGAATGCCAGGAGAATTTATGAGAAGAACACCAAGAGATGTAAGTCTTCCAAACTCAATAATAAATCCTTCTAGAGACAGATTTTCGAGCTTGTAACATAGTATTAATTACTGAGTCAGAGAAACCTCTATGACTAAGAATTTGAGATCCTGATGGAAAAAAGGGCCTTGAGATAGAAGGTCTGGCCTTAACGGAAGTGTCCAAGGTTGGCAACTGGCCATCCGAACGAGATCCGCAAACCAAAATCTGTTTGGCCATGCTGGAGCCACCAGCAGTACACATGAGCGCTCCATTAGAATTTTGGAGATTATTTTCGGAAGAAGAACTAGAGGCGGAAAGATATAAGCAGGATGATAATTCCAAGGAATTGACAACGCATCCACTGCTTCCACCTGAGGATCCCGGGATCTGGACAGATACCTGGGAAGTTTCTTGTTCAGATGAGAGGCCATCAGATCTATTTCTGGAAGACCAAAGATTTGCACAATCTGAAGAAAAACCTCTAGATGAAGAGACCATTCGCCCGGATGTAGCATCTGGCGACTGAGATAATCCGCTTCCCAATTGTCTACACCTGGGATGTGAACTGCAGAAATTAGACAGGAGCTGGATTCCACCCATACAAGTATCCGAGATACTTCTTTCATAGCTTGAGGACTGTGAGTCCCACCTTGATGATTGACATATGCCACGGTCGTGACATTGTCCGTTTGAAAACAGATAAACGATTCTCTCTTCAGAAGAGGCCAGAACTGAAAAGCTCTGAAAATCGCACAGAGTTCCAAAATGTTGATTGGTAATCTCGTCTCCTGAGATTCCCAAACCCCCTGCACCGTCAGAGATCCCCATACAGCTCCCCAACCTAAAAGACTCGCATCTGTTGAGATCACAGTCCAGGTTGGACGAACAAAAGAGGCCCCTTGAATTAAACGATGGTGATCCATCCACCAAGTTAGAGATGATCGAACATTGGGTTTTAAGGATATTATTTGTGATATCCTTGTATAATCCCTGCACCACTGGTTCAGCATACAAAGCTGGAGTGGTCTTGTGTGAAAACGAGCAAAAGGGATCGCGTCCGAAGCAGAAATCATGAGACCTAAAATCTCCATGCATAATGCTACCGAAGGGAACAATTGAGACTGAAGGTTTCACCAGGCTGAAACCAATTTCAGACGTCTCTTTTCTGTCAAAGACAAAGTCATGGACACTGAATCTATTTGGAAACCTAAAAGGTTACTCTTGTCTGAGGAATCAAGGAACTTTTTGGTAAATTGATCCTCCAACCATGTCTTTGAAGAAACAACACAAGTTGATTCGTGTGAGATTCTGCAGAATGTAAAGACAGAGCAAGTACCAAGATATCGTCCAAATAAGGAAATACCGCAATACCCTGTTCTCTGATTACAGAGAGAAGGGCACCTAGAACCTTCGAAAAGATCCTTGGCGCAGTTGCGAGACCAAATGGAAGCGCAATAAACTGGTAATGCTTGTCTAGAAAAGAGAATCTCAGAAACTGAAAGTGATCTGGATGAATTGGAATATGCAGGTATGCATCCTGTAAGTCTATTGTAGACATATAATGCCCTTGCTGAACAAAAGGCAGAATAGTTCTTATAGTTACCATTTTGAATGTTGGTATCCTTACATAACGATTCAATATTTTTAGATCCAGAACTGGCCTGAAAGAATTCTCTTTCTTTGGCACAATGAATAGATTTGAATAAAACCCCAGACCCTGTTCCAGAACTGGAACTGGCATAATTACCCCAGCTAACTCTAGGTCTGAAACACATTTCAGAAACGCCTGAGCCTTCACTGGATTTACTGGAATGCGTGAGAGAAAAAAATCTTCTCACAGGTGGTCTTACCTTGAAACCTATTCTGTACCCTTGTGAAACAATGTTCTGAATCCAAAGATTGTGAATCGAATTGATCCAAACATCTTTGAAAAATCGTAACCTGCCCCCTACCAGCTGCGCTGGAATGAGGGCCGCACCTTCATGGAGCAGGTTTGGACTTTCTGGAAGGCTTGGATTTATTCCAGACTGGATTAGGTTTCCAACCGGAAACTGTTCCTTTAGGAGAAGGGTCGGGCTTCTGCTCCTTATTTTGACGAAAGGAACGAAAACGATTAGCAGCCCTATAATTACCTTTAGATTTTTTGCCCTGGGGCAAAAAGGCTCCCTTTCCTCCAGTAACAGTTGAAATTATAGAATCCAACTGAGAACCAAACAACTTATTACCTTGAAAAGAGAGAGAAAGCAAAGTTGACTTAGAAGTCATATCTACATTCCAAGATTTAAGCCACAAAGCTCTTCTAGCTAAAAATAGCTAAAGACATATACCGGACATCAACTCTAATGATATCAAAAATGGCATCACAGACAAAGTTATTAGCATGTTGAAGAAGTTTAACAATGCTATATGCATTATGATCTGTCACTTGTTGCTCTAAAGCCTCCAACCAAAAAGTTGAAGCTGCTGCAACATCAGCCAAAGATATAGCAGGTCTAAGTAAATTACCTGAACATAAATAAGCCTTTCTTAAAAAAGATTCAATTTTCCTATCTAAAGGATCTTTAAACGAAGTGCTATCTACCGTAGGAATAGCAGTATGTATAGCAAGAGTAGAGATAGCCCCATCGACTTTAGGGATTTTATCCCAAAACTCCAATCTATCAGATGGCACAGGGTACAATTTCTTAAACCTTGGAGAAGGAGTAAATGAAGTACCCAAACTATCCTATTCCCTAGCAATCACATCTGAGATAGCATCAGGAACTGGAAAAACTTCCGGAATTAACACGAGGCTTATAAACCGAATTTAAACGTTTAGCAGTTTTAGTATCAGGAGGACTGGATTCCTCAATATCTAATGCAATCAAAACTTCTTTTAGTAATGAACGAATAAACTCCATTTTAAATAAATATTAGGATTTATCAGAATCAATATCTGTAGTAGAATCTTCTGAACCAGAAAAAACCTCACCAGAATCAGATAAGTCAGAATGATGACGGTCACCTAAAAATTCATCTGAAATGTGAGAAGTTTTGAAAGACCTTTTACGATTACTGGAAGGAGGAATAACAGACAGAGCCTTCCTAATAGAATTAGAAACAAATTCTTTAACATTAACAGGGACATCCTGAACATTAGATGTTGAAGGAACAACAACAGGTAAAGGATTATTACTAATGGAGACACAAGCTGCATTGGAAAGTTTGTCATGGCAACTAACACAAACTACAGCTGGAGGAACAATAACCACAAGTTTACAACATATGCACTTAACTTTGGTAGAACCAGCATCAGGCAGCGTCTGTTCATTAGTGGATTTTGATCCAGGGTCAGGATGAGACATCTTGCAATATGTAATAGAAAAAACAACATATAAAGCAAAATTATCAAATTCCTTAAATGACAGTTTCAGGAATGGGAAAGAATGCAAAATAATAAGCTTCTAGCAACCAGAAGCAATGAAGAGAAATGTCTAAATAATGTGAGTTAAAAAGACGCCCACATTTTTTTGGTGCAAAAAAAGTCTGAATACGCATGCGTAACAGAATACAACTTCCGGTGAAAATGACCGCGCCGGAAGTGACAAAATTTTTAGCACCAAAAAAAGAACGCTCCAAAAAAATGACTAAATAAAAAGAAACATTTCCCACCCCCGCGAGCCTAACAGCACGCAGGAAAAATGGCCAAATGAAAATTTTTCAAGGTAAGAAAAAATAATTGAATGCATTATCCCAATAATGAAACTGACAGTCTGAAAATAAGGAATACCAATTATCCTGAATCAAGGCAAATATAAGTTTATAGACATATATTTAGAACTTTACATATAAAGTGCCCAACCATAGCTTAGAGTGTCACAAAAAATAAGACCTACTTTCCCCAGGACACTCATCTACATATAGCAGATAGCCAAACCAGTACTGAAATGAGAATCAGTAGAGGTAATGGTATATAAGAGTATATCGTCGATCTGAAAAGGGAGGTAGGAGAAGAAATCTCTACGACCGATAACAGAGAGCCTATGAAATAGATCCCCTAGAGGTAGACCATTGTTCTCAAATAGGCAATACTCTCTTCACATCCCTCTGACATTCGCTGCACTCTGAGAGGAAAACCGGGCTTCAACCTGTTGCGAAGCGCATATCAACGTAGAATCTAAGCACAAACTTACTTCACCACCTCCACGGGAGGCAAAGTTTGTTAAACTGAATTGTGGGTGTGGTGAGGGGTGTATTTATAGGCATTTTAAGGTTTGGGAAACTTTGCCCCTCCTGGTAGGAATGTATATCCCATACGTCACTAGCTCATGGACTTTTGCTAATTGCATGAAAGAAATTAGATTTAATACTAGAAAATGTAAGGATCTATATTTAGCAAAACAGAGAAGGAAAGGGATTTGGGAGTACTTATAGAAAACAAGCTAAAAACGGGTGCACAATGCAGGGTAGTTGCTTCTAAGGCTAATAGGATACTAGCATGTCTTAAAAGAGGTATTTATGCAAGGGAGGAAAACATAATTCTTTCACTATATAAGACCTCACCTTGAGTAAGAATTGTAGTTCCAGGGACCAATCTCCAAAAAAAATATTGCAGATTTAGAAAAATTTAAGAAAAGGGCAACAAAACTAATAAAGGTAATGGAGAATTTAAGCTATGAGGAGAGGTTAGCCAAACTGGGTCTGTATTCTGTAGAAAAAAGGCTCATGAGAGGTGACATGATTACTTTATATAAATATATTCAAGGCCCATATACAGAGTGGTCAGAGGCTCTTTTTATTCCAAGGAATTTGTTTGTGACAAGAGGTCACAATTTAAGGCTGGAGGAAAGAAGATTTAATCTCCAGCAATTTAAATGTTTTTTTTTAAGAGCATTCAAATTCAGGATCTCCTTGCCTAAGGAGGTAGTGAATACCAATACCTTAAATACATAAAAAAAAATTCTGTCTAGAAACAGAATTTAGGGATATGAATGCTTGTGTTAAATGGGTCACTTTTTAAATGGGATTAAGTTACGCTCGATTGGTGCTTTTATTATGAATCAGGTACGATCTGTATAGGTTGAACTTGATGGATTTTTGTCATCTTTCAATCTCATCTACTATGTTACTATGTATTACTCATCCCACAATATCAAACATCTTTGATTAAAAAAATACCTATACTAACATAAATTTAAAAATATTAATAAAACATATAGGTACAATTCTAACACTTCAAAATCTATGTTGATTATGGTGTTTTTGCAGGTTTCTGGGAATATTTCCAAGATGGATGTTATAATCAGCAAATAGGAAACCACAATATAATCCTCCCAAAAAATAGTACATTGTGTTATATTATATAAGAACCTTATTTTATCTGCATAGTGCAATTGGAAAAAACAAACCATGCTAGCCACATTATAAAAACAAATTGTTTTTTTTTTTAATTGTTTGGCACACACTACTCATGCACACGCAAGTGCAACACACAACGAACATAACTCACACACAAAGACACTTTTCTGCGTGACACTTTTTTTTTTTGATATATGAGAGATGGAGAGAATGGAAGAGTATGAGAGAAGGGTGAGAGAGTGAGGGAGAGCATGAAATAGATATTTGGAGATATAGAGCTCCATTTATCAAGCAGTGGTTGCTGCTTCAGATGCCCATCATTTCAGGATCGACTGAAATAAAAGTTAAAATGCAGCAGTCATAAGACCGCTGCTACATAACCTGTCCGCCATCTTTATATTGAAATCATCCCAATCCAATATGATCGGCATGATTGGTGTTAGGGGCTGATTGGCCACCAGTGAGAAGGGGGGAGGCATTCCAAACGCAATTCTGGTGAAATGCTTGTGCAATGTTAAATGCAGACAGTGGGCTCCATGTACTAAAGCATCAATTTTTTCGCCGACAACGTGTTTGCTCGACTCGCTCTAACTCGCAGCTAGCGAGATGTTGCCCGCCCGCCATATGTACTAAAAACTATTCAAAAAAAAGGCGCGTCTAATCCGCATCGAGCACTGGCGAATGATTCATACATATGACGCCTCGCTATTTGCGAATGTACTATTAATTGCTTACAAACTGTCAGTCATGTTTGTCCCACGTGACTGCAAGGTGTCAGAAACGTCAGCTTTGTCGTGGGAACATATTGCAGCACTATATAAGCTCTATTTACTAAAGTTTTTCAGACTGCATATTTCAAGAACTTGAAGCTTTACTGACTTTTATTGTTATCGATAAATTAAGTATGGCTACTTCTCGATCTGATTCACAGTCCAAATCGAAGAATCCCCACTTCTCACATCAGCAGAACCTGGTTCTTGTCGATATGGTGCTAGACTCGTATGACTATTTATTTGGTTGTCGTTCGAAGCAAACGTCTAGTATCCGTAAAAAAAGTATATGGACCCGGATAAGTGATGCTGTCAGTGCTCAGGGACCTGGGAAAAAGGACGTTGATCAAATAAAAAAAAGGTACAACGACATCAAACGATTTGCAAAAGCCAAATTGGCAAAAGAAAAAAATTCAACCCGTGCTACCGGAGGTGGAACAGCTTATGTCGCTGATCTTAATGATTACGAGCAGAGACTGGTGCAGCGTCTAGGCCCAGAAGTAATCGTCGGGATCACAGATGATTGTGATAGCGACCGAAGATGTAAAACAATTATCGAATTACTATTATTTGAATTGAATGATGATCATATTGTAATTATCCATTAGAGTTGGTTTATCCAAATATCTATCTTGTAAAGATATTTTTTCAAATCAATTTTTTGGTGCGTCAATTTTGATTACGTTAAATCAATGCAGATTACTGTTAGATTTTTGTATAGCTTAACCAATAACGTATGTAATGTAATATTCATGATCACAGATGATTGTGATAGCGACCGAAGATTTAAAACATTAATATAATTACTATTTTTTAAATTGACTGATGATCATATTGTAATTTTCCAGTGGAGTCGGTTTATAAAAATATTTAACATTTAATTATATTTTGGAAAATCAATATTTATTTGCGCCAATTTTGATTATGCAGAATATAGTCCTATTACTGCTTTATTTTTGTATTGCTTTATAAATAACAATTCTATTTTAATTTACTTCATTTTCTTGATATCCTTTGATGAAAAGCATATTTAGAAATGCTTACTAGCTAATTGTAAATAGACGCCTTTAATGGAAGTAAATTTCGATCTATTTTAAAATCTTAATTTCTTTATGACTGATGAACAAATCTTTTGTGGTTTAATGTCCCTATTCATCAAATCAAAAGCTGCGCCAAACAATATTGTTATTGCTATGTGAGCTCTGTATTCAACGATCGTTTGAAAATACAGTGCTATATTTTTGTAGACAAATTTTAGTTTTAATAATATTTTTTTTAAAATGATAATAAAATGCATATACACCTGCATAGTATAAACCTACAAATTCACAAAAACAAACGTTACAGTATACATTAGACAAGCATGTATACAGACCAAAAAATATACACTTATACATGCAGATACACACACACTAATATTATACACTTACACATGCAGATACAAACTCTCAACATTAGTGTATATATAATATCAAGATTAAGCGGATTAATGAGTGTTTAAATGCTATTATTTAAAAAAAACTTGAATAGTTGGTTTCACATAAAACAATAGTCCTGTGTTTATGTAATCTTTCATTCTATTCATTATTCTTTCATTCAACTATTTTATGATGTATCAACAAGCTCTTATAAGTATTGTTTGAACTTGTCATTTAATTAGCAAATGAGCAGACGACTCTTTTTCGTTTACAGTTAATTGTTAACAAGGTAATTAAATGACAAGTTCAAATAACACTTATAACAGCTTGTTGATACATAATACAATGAATGAATAGAATTAAAGAATATAATAGAATGAATAATGAATAGAATGAAAGATTACATAAACACAGGACTATTGTTTTATGTCAAACAAAGTACTCAACACTTTTTAAATACTAGAAACAAGCTTTAAAAAACAGTTTCAATACAAACAACCTTGAGTGTCTACAAAAATTTTTAATTTTTACATTCAAATTCTTCAACCTGGTTACTATTGTGTGTGCTACACTGTCCCTTTCAATAACCACTATTTAAAATTTTAAATATTAGTTGTTTATTAATCTTCTATAGATAGAAACATGAATAACGATTGATTTTATTTATCTCTTAACAGCTCGACCACAATCCGTGACAGCTAGGGGTGGTGATGACCCTGCTTCAGCCATTCCATCAACCTCCTCTGGGACGTCGATGACTAGTGGTGGTGTCGTTATTGGGCAAACGATAAGAAGCACATCATCTGCTAGCCATACCTTTTTATCAGCGGATACACTTCCAGATATCCGTACCAGCACCCCTGAAACCAGTGTACAGGTAAACAATATATTTTCATTTTTTCCATTCTCCACTGGTCATACTGGTCAAAGCTAACTGAAATTCGCTTTCTGTCAAAAAATCTAATTACTTGAATTCCATTTTTTTTGTTTTCTTTTAAAAGCGTGGTAGTGTTTGCTCACTTAGGCCATATAGATAACATTGATTTATTGTAATTTTTTTATTTTGGATTTTTCACTAAAGAAATTTTATTTTAATATATATATATATATATATCTTTTTTTTTATCATAGCTGACCTTGGACATCTTTTTCGGAACATGACGGGAAGTTCTCCACGGTTGTTTGATGGTGAGAATCTGTACTATTAATACATTCCTTTTTTTTAATTTTCTTCTTATACATAAATATCAAGATAGCAACATCTTCATATATATTATTATTTTTTGGATATATAAAGATATATATTTATATAAATAAAAATATATATATTGCTATCTATATATATATATATATATATATATATATATATATATATATATATATATATATATATATATATATATATATATATATATATATATATATATATATATATATATATATACACATTTATATATATAGATAGATATATTTATAATTTTAGATCATAAAAAGGCATCAATCACTCGTCATTTAAAATTAAAAAGAGCATTTAATAATACAAAAGCTTCATTAAATTTTCTAAAAAAAAAAAAAAAAAAAGATTATTTAATTTTGTGTTATGAACAGCTGAATTTTTAGTTACAAATGACATGTGAGTGCTGCCTTTTTTTCCATAGTACATATTCACAGCTGCTACTAAATATTTTGTTAGTATTTTATTTTTTTATCAACAAAAATCTTTAAAAAAAAAATTTAAATTTTTTTTTCAAATATATATATATATATATATATATATATATATATATATATAAAAATATATATATATATATATATATTTTTATATATATATTTATATATCTACATTATATTTTTATATAGATATTTAAATCTTAATATATTCATATATATTTATTTTTTTATTTTTTATTTTCACAGATCCAGAGGACTCATCGAGGGAGGTCATCTTAAACCTGGTTGCTGTACAACCAGAAAGACCTGAGGAGGAGGAACTTCAATCCAGGGATCATGGAAGTGAGACCCCAGATTTGTTGGATGATATCATGGATGCACAACCAATGGAGATCCATGAACCTGTCCCTGATGAAGCAGAAGTAGAAGAACAAACAATTCAAGGAAATGTAGAGCCAGCAGAAACACAATCTAATGAAAGACCTGTGGTACCTGGCAACAATGTAATTGAAGAAGTGGATGATGTCTGTCTCAATGAAATGATCTCTCTTGCTAGACAATATAGGGTGGATCATAGAGAGTTACAGAATGTTTTAATCGCACACCTGGACCGAAGTGCATCATTAGCAGAAATACAATTGCAGTTAGACAGAGAGAGGTTTGATTGGCAGAGGCGAATGGACGAGGAGCACAACGAACAGATAAACCGTTCATTACGCCTCGCAGAACAAACAATGAATTCTCTCCTGTCCATTATTCGTGAAAGACAGGGTCCTTCTGAACCAAATAGGCCAGGACAGTAGTGATAGACATCTTTATTAATTGTATTAATAACTTGAGTTTATACTGTTTTTGATGTTGCACTTTTTGATTTGTTTTATATTTTTGTTCAAAATATATTTATATTTTCGAGTTGCACTAATATTTTTAAAAATAATTTTTGGTGTTTTTTATTAAAATTTTTGAAAAAATAATGAATCCAAATATTTTTTTCATTGAAAAATTTTTTTTATTGCTTACAATATATATTTTTTTTTATGAAATGGTAAAAAAAAAGAACAAACATTTCTATTTTTATAACAAACATTCATCATCCCTTTTTTTTTGGATGTTTCTAAATTTGTAATTTTTTTTTTTCAAAACAATAGAAAGTGCTTTAAAAGATTTATTTAAAAAAAAAAACTAAATGCCATATTTCTTGTACAAAAAATCAACTTGCTCCATCAACATTCCCATTGTAGACCTAATTTTTGCCAATTTAATTTTGAAGTTATCATCCAAAAAAGTTTGTGTGCTTTCATCGATTTTTTCTTCAAAAACTTCTATACCTTAAAATAAATAAAAATAAATTAAATTCACATATCAATCACATAACAAAATATAAATAATATATTGATATCTGTATATACCTTCATTTTCTTTGGGAGGTATGATATCCATATCATTTTCTGTCTGCACAATTTTTTCCTCTAATGTGTAAGCATCGCTTGAACCAGAGGCTAAAGTAAAATAAAAAAATAAAATTTTTAATTTATTGTTTTTACAATTATTCTATTTTTGACAAAGGTAACTAAATAAAATACCTTTGTCTATCAGATTTTTTTTAGGAGGAAACATGTTTTGTCCAATATCATTACTTGTTGCGTATACCATGCCATCCAATTCTATTTCAACTTGTACCGCTTTGTCCAAAGGTTGACCTTTTTATAAATATATAAAAAATTAAAATTAAAATTACATTATTTTTTCTATATTTCACTTCCCTAAAAAACAAAAATTCTAATACCTCTTCCAAGATTAGTATCATCATCTTTTGAGCATGGCTCATCGACCTCAAGATCAAAAGAATAATTTGGTTCTTTTTCAAAGGATGGAATTTCTTCATAAGAACATCCAGGGATATCTAAATGTGCATTAGATTATTAAACATAATTTTTTTTTTTAATTATTATTTATTTTATTTACAATTTATAAAACCTTGTTAACGCTGTTCTATAGTTATGTACCTTTTTGAGTGTTGACAGCCATTTTTTTCACTGCTCTGTTATTTTTGGGAGTCATTGGTATGTCCATAAGTGTCAAAGGAAGGGGTGGTGAAGTGATCCCACTATTTGGCGTTTCAATCCTTATTTCTCTTAAATAACGTGGAATTTTTTGAATTTTTTATTTTGATTTTTTCATATCTGTTTGTAAAAATTGACTTTATTTTTATAGTTGTAATGATTAATAGATGTTAATTTTCATTTCATATATGCAAGTTGAAGATATACTAAAAACAAACATTTTCGGTATTAATAATAATAAAAATATATGATTAAATCGATTATCGAATGCTATTATCAATGTAAAATTGGATTTTGAGATTTCTTGATGTCAATATTATTAATTAAAGGATTATTAGACAGTACATTCTAGTTTAATGAACAAGTATATAGCTTACTTAAAGGTGAATAGCTTTAGAAAAAAAAAAGATACTATAAATAACAGTCTATTAAAGCTAAAGGAACAATGAACATAATTTTTGTCTTTCAATGTTCAGATACAAAAGTTTTAACGGAATACTGAAAGTCAAATGTGTTGTCCCTTGTTCCTACTATTATTGCAAATCAATCAATGGTGAAATGTAAAAGATGACGCAGTTATTGGACTTACTATCAATAACTATTAAAATTGAAACTTACTATAAGTAACACTAAACATTTATACTTACAGTTTCTTATTAGTCGTTTAATTGAATTGTAATAATTAGTTTCCCTACGCCTCAAATCGCTGTACTTTCTTAGGCATTGACGTCTTGTCCTTTTTATCTTTGATACTCTATACATCCTTCTTATCATTTCGTATATAATATGATCACGACTGTCCTGCTTTACCAATCGAACTCCTCCCATACGATGAGGAAAATATCGTTCCATTGCATATACCAGAATGACTATTTCTCCAGCTGTGAAAGGCTCCGTTAGCGACATGTTAGTATCTGACGTCACAACTATACTTGTCAATCAAATTGACGCATGACTATTTTTACAATGTAGCAGTATTTTTTGTTGAATCTTTATTTTTCTAATACAATGTAACATGAATAATATTGTTGATCCGACTAACCATTAATAACCAATATTATATTAAATTTCTGTTGGAACGATAAATTTGGCATGAGGAATGAACAATGACGATATAAATATATCGTCATGGATAATCTTTTTTTTAGTACATCACTATATCCTAGGTCATTGACCACAGATAACGCTACCAATATATATATTCTCAAATTTTGTGATTCATTTATATTTGATACAATTACTATGTAACAAAATCACTGGTTAAATGTAGAATAGTAAGTCTAATATGTAACCTTTTGAATAGATAAATGTTGAACTTTTTTAGTTATGTAAATATATTAGTTGTATTAGGATAGAAATAGTTATAATTCTTATTCTTGTTGCCTTTTGAACTTAAAATAAATTGTTATATTATTTTCATTTAAAAAAAATTCTGTTTCATTTATTTTTGGGGTGTGAACAATGAAAATAAGGTTTGTTTAGAAAAAGGGCTACAAAGAAATAACAATATGATGATGTTGCACACAAATTTTATTTGAAAAAAAAAAAAAAAATGCAGAACACAATTTACATAAGATGAACAAATTGTTAGAGAAAGATCAATCTTCGAAATATTGGTCAGAAACCATATCCCTTGTGGCCATGCCACGTCTATTGGTGTTTTCTCTGAAAATTTCTTCTGGAAACTCATTAAAAGGCATGGCAATATCGTCATCAATGGGGCATCCTCTTTTGGTGGCAATATTATGCAAGACACAGCAAACTAAGATGATTCTTGCTACTTTTTCTGTAGAATACTGCATTGCACCGCCAGATCTGTCCAGACATCGGAACCTCATTTTCAATAATCCAAAAGTCCTTTCGATGACACCCCTTGTGCTCTTGTGTGCTTCATTAAAACGAATATGTTTCCGGAGTTGGGGGTTATTATAGGGTGTCAGAAGCCATTCATAACAAGGGTAACCGGCATCCCCTGTAATTAAAAAAAAAAAATATTGATGTAAGTCATTCCAAAAAGACAAAATAATTTTTAGTAGTTATTGAGGCTAGCGTCAAATTAGTATAAATTTATAGTAACAAATTAAAAATTTAATTATATAATGGTTTTTTTTTTCAAATTTTTTTTATATATCCTTTGTTGAAAAAATATCAATGCACAAATGTGAGCCAATCAAACAAGGCCTCTAGGTGCATCAACCAATCGGCAGCTATTGAGCATATATCTAGATATGATTTTCAACAATTGATATAAAAAGAATAAAAAGTCAATTTGAAAGTCGTTTAAAATTACATGCTCTTTAAAAAACCTTTAAAAATTTTGGTTGAGTTCAATTCAAGCTTACCTAATAACCATCCCTCTGGCATTTGCCCATTTTCGAATTTTTGGTACAGTCCAGTCTGCCGCAGGATATAAGCGTCATGGCAGGAGCCAGGGTAATTTGATCTCACGCTGATAATTCTCATTTTGGGGTCACAAACCATCTGTACATTCAAGGAATGGCAGGACTTTCGGTTGCGGTAAATCTCCTCCCGTAACCGTGGCGGTCGAACTGCTATATGGGTACAGTCTATTGCCCCAAGAACATTTGGCATTCCAGCCACACTGTAGAATTGCGACTTTATCGATTGCCACTCTTCTGTGGTAGATGGTAGACAAACATATTCGGGGAATATATGCATGAGTGCATCGATAACTTTGGAAAGATGACGAGAAAAGGCAGACTGACTGAAACCAATGATGACGCTGGACACTGCCTGAAATGATCCAGTGGCAAAAAAGTGCAAGGCAGCAAGAAACTTTAGTATTCCGGGAATGGCCCTTGAACGAGTAGTCACAGGCTCTAGAAAATGTGCTATTTGAGCATATAAAGACAATATTGAATGTCGATCCAGACGGAACCTTTGAATAACCTCTCGATCGGAAAGGGCATCTAAAGGAACCCGAGGAAGGAATACCCGCTGTACTCGTAATCGCCTTCTTCGAACCGGATTTGGGGCATCATGTTGACGAATTTGCCTTCTACCCCTCATTTGCATCAGACGAACAATATAAAGTTGAAGAAGTGTCTCCATAATGGCTAACAGGATCAAAAGTGAGTAACCATTCAATTGTACACCTCTTTTAAATCAGTTGTAGGCGTTGATCTGATAGACCCTATTGTTTATTATGGTGCTCGCCACCTATTAGCTGGCGAGGGATTTTTAACGAGGTAGGTGCGGAGAAATTCACGAGCGTAGAAATAGATAGTTTAGTAATTCCTGTTTTGTGCGAGATTTATGTCGAGCGAGTATTTTCTAGCTACAAAAAAGACGAGAATTCAAGATTTGCGGGCAAGTTCGCTCGCCGTTTTTTAATATAAGGTTTTCAATGGATTCGTGGGATAGTACATACGGTTATTGATCCGCACGCAGAAATTTAGACGAAAATAGTCACGAAGACCTCGCAGACAGCTTAGTACATGGAGCCCAGTGTATGCTTTCTGCCCACAATGATGTCCAGAGGACATGATTCGCTACAGCAAATCATTTCCGCTCGACAGTTGTTAAATGGAGCCCATAGGGAGAGGGAGAACGTTAGAGGAAGAGTGAAAGAGAGAGAGAACCAGAATGAGAGAAATGGGATGTGTTAGAATGAAATGATAGAGAAAGAGAGAGCAAGGAGAGATGATGAAAAAAGAGTGAAGATTCAGAGAAGACCTTGAGGAAAGAACAGAGAGGATGTGTAAGAAGTATAAGTGAGTAGGAGTGGAAAGTCAGAAGAACTTCTGTGGAATTAGGGTGAGGATAGAAAGAAAAAGAATAAAAGATGTAATGCAGCTCAGTCTCAATTACTCTTTCCAAACTACCTGACAAGCTTAGATGGAACCATAATGAAAATGTATCCCTAACAAGGGATGTGATTTGTTTGTCTTTTGTAGTAACTGAGAAAGTCAATAGTACTAAGAAAAATCCATTGTTGTCTTAAACCAGGGATGGTGTATTATAGTTTTAGCTCTAAAAAAAAGTTGCATTGAGTTTGTAAAGCACAGATTTTTTAAAGCCACTGTAAAGCATAAAATGGATCTGTTAGCTAAATTAGCTGTGGAAATGGGTGGTGGTTCTCCTTTAGCAATGGCCTAAAATCGGTAGAAAGAAATGAAGATCCCTTTCCAATGTCTGTAGTTAGGTTTCCAGGGGTGAGGATATATTCGAAATTGCACTTTTCCTTGCACATATCTATGTACAACAGGTCCCAAGATAAACAATGCCTTTAAAAAAAACTATGAACAGCATATTTGTGTAGCAGCACAATACAGGCTGTGTTCAGCTTAGAACCAGAGTCGACGTTAACTTTGTGTTTAACCCATTTTTGGGTATTAAAGAAATAGTTATGTCTAAGAAACAGTGAAATAATAAATTGTTATAGCAAATTTGAGCATTTTGTATTAATCTTTGATGTCCATTTAACTCTTTTTTTACAAACAACAACGATTTGTTTTCCTTTTTTGTGTGCACTCCAGATAAAAGTATCGCATCAAAGCAGTTTGATATCAAGAAACAACAAACATCTAAACCAAGTGCACTTCAAAGTCCAACACCATTGTCATTACCACATCATAAAGAAAACAACCAAAGGATAAAGATAATGTGATAGATTTATAAACATTTGTGAGGTTGCCCAGGGGTCTCTTTGTAAAGATGAGCTCATGTTTAAATCTCATTGAGCATCACCTCAACTTTATGTTTCACAGTTTCATTGATGGGATTTCTTACCATTAAAGGGAAAATCAAGTCAAAATTGAAATGCACATAGATGAATTACATATTTGAACAGAAACATATTTGCATTATATATGAAAATGCTTCTAGTATTTTTACTAGTGGTAACATTTTTCTCTGTGGAGCATAACTAGATATGCTCAGTGCACCAGCATTTTAAATACTGCAGCTGCTCAGAGCACCAGTGGGGCTTGTATTCTGTCAGCAATTGACAAATTGAATCATTACAATATAGTACAAGCACCTAAGGCTCTATGTGCAAGTGCTGTGTTTAAAATGCTGGTGCACGGACCATGCTTAAATATACTCTTAAAACAGATATAGCGTTTGTCAGAAGCATTTTTGCTAAAACATGTATATTGCAAAAATACTTATATGCAAAAGTGAAATGCACCCGTGTAAATTCCAATTTTTGCTAAAGTGTCCCTTTAACGTCTTTATTTGTCAGGGCAGATTTTAGAGAATCTGGCTTCCAGGTGAAATTATATAATGTGCCCCCCAAACCTTCCATGTCTTACGGTTATTTAGTTTTAAATAGAGCACCCAATGAGGCACATACAGATTCAACACATGCACACACTCCAAAACAAGAACCCATAGACATCCATATGCACATATACACACACAGCTACCCATAGACATCCATATGCACATATACACACAAAGCTACCCATAGACATCCATATGCACATATACACACACAGCTACCCATAGACATCCATATGCACACACACAGGCACCAATAGATATTCACTTGTACAAACACAGACACCAGTAGATGTCCACATGCACAGGCATACTCAGGCACCCAGATACATCTACATCCACCAATTAATAGACATTTATAGCCACACACAAAAACATCCACATGGACAATCAAGCACAAAAACACATAAACAAGCAAACACCTACAATAAGATAAAAGCTTTGAAATTAAAAGTTTTAGAAGGACATTTATAATGTCAGCAGCTGCTGAATTAGAGTGAAATGGTTATGGGGTTTCAAAACTACTCAGGTTCAGCAATGCAGAAAACAGTGCACAACCACTCTAAGCTTTAAACATTGCCTTGTAATATATACACCAGCTGAGCAGCAACATTTTAAAGCGTTATTTTGGATTTCACATGGGCATGACAATTAACTCATCAATTGTAATACAAAAAGACTGCAATGAGTGCGCTAATATTGCTCCGAGTTTTTCATATTAAAAGTATAGAACTCCCTCTCATCCCTCTCATCGGTACTGTTCATAAAAATGTTTCACAGGTGACAATTATTTTTATTTCTAATCCTATAAATACTCTTCCTCATTTATTTTAGTCCATTGCATAGTGAACTATGTTTTTATAAATTGAATTAAAATAAAATATAAGCGTTCATCTCCGGCTATCTCAAGTTGATTTTGGATCAACTCAAAGATGCTTACCCCATCAAATGGACTACCTACTCTTTAAAACTCATATTTTATTTTTTAATGATATTTCTAGGGACTGGTTTTCAAACTTGTCCTCAGTTTTCCCTAACCGCCCACATTTTCAGTATATCTGAACTAGAGCACAGGTGAAATAATCAGATGATTAGTAAACATGGTTATTTTACCTGCTATCACCCAAGGTAATCCTGAAAACCTATCCTGTTGGGGAGGCCCGAGGACAGGTTTGAAAACCAGTGATCTAGGGTAATCCCTGATAATTACTCTCCGTTACTTTGTGAATTGAGATTTCTTTAACACAAATGGGATTTTATTTCTATTTCATGGCTAGGTAGAATTACATTAAAATTAGTTTTTTACCAAAACGAACTAATTTGTTCCATTGCTTACCTATAAGACTTCCCAAATATATTTTAACACAATTTGAGAGCCTCATGACTTATTTTTTTTAAAGGTAGGCGCCCACGTGTATCACATATAATTTTACAGTATCCTCATGAATTATGGGGTGTGGCTTCTCCATGAATTCTCCGTTACTATGAAGCAGTCATGGTGACCCATATTTCTCAATGGGGAGCCAAACAACAATATAGTCATTGGCAGGAAATTTAAAAAGGCTCACTTTCTCCTAAGATCGCCATTATTGACCTTCCATGGATTCCCTCCAGTGCTGGAGAGAAATTTAATTTTCCAACATTTTTAACAATGAATGTTTACATTTGTGGAATTATATTTGCCACTGCCCTCTTGTTGCCCCACATCCCTTACCAATACAATTGTTTTCTGGCCTTTTACAAGGTTTAACAGATTCTCATCCTGCATTATGGCAAGAGGCTGAATTCTCATCTATATCTCACCCTAATGTTGGAAACCGATTTAAAACCTTGCCTGAACTCTGTCTTGTTAGCCCCTCTCATAGAATTTTACAATTTGAATTTCTGAGATTTAAAAGTCTACTGAATAATTGGAGATTTGACCCTAAAGTTAGCCATCTTTATACTCCTTGGGAACGTAAGTTGTGCGAAGGTAGACATTTATCTCTATATTATAGTTTAATGGAGGGTGCTCCACCTCATGAAAAGTCCAGTACATTTCTAGTCTGGGAACATACCCTTCAAATTAATCTTTCCTTTTTAGATTTGCAGAAAACATATTTACTAAAAAGGGTGTCCATTGCACTACCCTATATGAAATTTACTATAAGGTTTTATCCTAGTGGTATGTGACCCCACTTAAAAAATGAATAAATATTGATATTTTAAAAGGTTTGTTCTGTTAATGATGATGTTTTACATATATGTGGTCATGTTTAACTCACTTATGGAACACTTGCTTCAATTTACTGGCCACATTTCATTTTATAAGTGCATTGGATCCCTTTGCATATTTATGCAATATTCGTTTTTAATAAACTGTAATACTGTTTTGTACTGTCAATATTTCATATTCCAAGGTTCTTCACATGTGGGAATATGTTCTAAGTACTTTTAGTTTTGGGGAGAGATTATATATTTCACAGCTTAAGGTGAAAAAAATTATTGATGTAGTCACATCTTATGGTGCAGACCCTCTGGTAATAGATACTAAAGACTAATATTAAGATAGATATGGTATAAAAAATTTCAACAAATTGAGTATAAAGAAAAGGGATTTCAGCACTCTTTTTAGGAAATAGTCTTATTTAAATGTATTTCAGAGTAAAGATCCATAAATGGCGGACTCCAGCCCTATCAATGGGCAGACTACCTACACATCATAGACATACATTAAAAATGAAAAAAAAAAAGCACACATGACTGGCCAGTCTTATTATAATCAATTTAGAATTTGGTATTGACAACCAAATAAAATCACATCAATGCAGCACTAAACGCTACAAAAAAACTTTCAAGCGATTATAACAATGTAGCAACAAATACATCAAGCAAATTGTTGCCACCTAAGGCAATCCCCCTTCCTGAATATAGTATAACTTAGAACAGGTTATGCATAGTAAAACTATGCTAGCATAGTCATTGTTCCATCTAAAGATGTTGCACCAATATTATTTTGCACCAGTTCAACAGAGCTAAGAAAGATGAAATGTAAATTCACTTTACCATTTCCACGGCAGTGTCCGTTATTAACTGTTGCTCTTACCACCAATGTGGGCCTTTATGTTCAAAGGTAAAGGGTCGTTGTTATCAAACCTTTTGTAGAGCCGTGTGTTAGTTAATCTTTCCTGTTTGTTCCATAACTCTCGATGCCGAAACAGCCACGCTTCACTCAACGTCTACTCACCTCTGCTAGGCTGTAAATCATCCGAGGCAGCTTGTTGAAAACAAATATGCACAGAACCAGGCCGTGCACTGCATCCGGGGTAACTTTCAGACTTCCACTTTTACTTCGGTCAGCTTTTCGCTTTTTATTTCCGATTGGTGGTGTCTTTTCTCCTTATTTTCCAGGAATACCTCTAGGACACAGTAAGTAGCTGTTCACTCCTCATTTGTCTTTACCAACTCTGAGGTTTCTCAGCTGTATCTTGTTTTCAATCAGGAACCGACTCTTGCAGGTAGACTTGTACTCTTTGATAATGGTGCTTACTGAAACAATGCAATCATACTTGGGGACTGCTTTTTACGGTCAGTCAGTGTGACTTCTTTAGGAGCTTGCCAACGTACGTTTCACCCCTTGTTGCTCCAAACATATCGGGGCTTCCTCAGGGCTGATTTACTCAGCTACAGGTGCTTCGTTTAGTACCCTAAACCCCGCCTCCCTTTGTTATGTCATGGGGGCGTATAGTAAAAAGTTTACTTAAAACTGCTTTACATATAAAGGTATTATACATCATATTCCTTTAACATCTAAAACATATTAGCATTTTTTAATGCAGACCTGACGTACAGGAATAAGCATTTACCATGTCATTAATTTTAACCTACACAGTATCCCTAGAGAAATGAAGCAAACTCTAGTCTTTCATTCAGACCTCTTGGATACCTTGTTTTTAAAACATAGATCCAACGAGTCTCTTTCTGCAGTTATACTGTGTCGTTATCACCTCCTCTGTTGTTCACTATTCCTTTATCTATGTGAGATATCGTCTCTATGTTCTTGAATCCTATCTTTTAGGAATCTTTTTGTTTTTCCTACATAGAATTTGGGTCATGAACAGTGTATTAGATAGACTACACCAACAGAATTGCAATTGAAAAAATATTTAACATCATAATTTTTATTATTGCCTGCTGAGAATTTTTTGGCTTTTTCCATATACGGGCAATACACACATTGACCACATGGATAATTACCTTTAACTCCTCTATCCTTTCTGAGCCAGTCTGCACTAGATGGACTCTTACTATACATGCTTCTTACTAAATGATCTTTTAAATTTGGTGATTTTCGTGCTACCATTAGAGGAAATGTTCCCACCTTTTCTTTTATTTTTTCTTCATATGTTAGAAGATGCCAGTGTTTCTGCAAAATAGACTTAATAGTACCCCACTGGCAATTGTAACCTGAAATGAATCTTATCTTTTCATTTTTAATTGGTTCATCTTTCATTTTATAGAGTACTTCATCACTATTTAATCTGTTGACTTTTGAAGCTGCCCTTTTGATACATTTTTTAGAGTATCCTCTATCTAAAAATCTTGCTTCCATCAAATTTGCATGTTTCACATATTTATTTTTAGATGAGCAGTTCCTTTTTAATCTAAGTAATTGCCCAAAAGGAATCCCTCTTTTCAAATGATCAGGGTGACTGCTTTGTGCCTGTAGGATACTGTTAGTCGCTGTTGATTTTCTATAGTTTTCAGTAACGATAGAGTTACCTTCTTTGCTAATCAGTATGTCTAAGAATGGGAGACTTTTTTCACTAATTTGATATGTTAACAGAATATTTTTATCATTGTTATTCAAATCAGTAATGAACTTTTCAAGTATTTTTGGAGGTCCTTCCCATAGCATGAGGACATCATCCACATAGCGGATCCATAAAATGATGTTTTCCTCAAATATGTTGCTATATTTTTCATAAATCTCCATCTCCCATGCTCCAAGATGTAAACAAGCATAGGTGGGGGCGCATACCGCCCCCATCGCTGTACCTCTTTTTTGTCTATACATCATGTTATCAAACATAAATACAAGGAGTGCAGAATTATTAGGCAAGTTGTATTTTTGAGGATTAATTTTATTATTGAACAACAACCATGTTCTCAATGAACCCAAAAAACTCATTAATATCAAAGCTGAATAGTTTTGGAAGTAGTTTTTAGTTTGTTTTTAGTTATAGCTATTTTAGGGGGATATCTGTGTGTGCAGGTGACTATTACTGTGCATAATTATTAGGCAACTTAACAAAAAACAAATATATACCCATTTCAATTATTTATTTTTACCAGTGAAACCAATATAACATCTCAACATTCACAAATATACATTTCTGACATTCAAAAACAAAACAAAAACAAATCAGTGACCAATATAGCCACCTTTCTTTGCAAGGACACTCAAAAGCCTGCCATCCATGGATTCTGTCAGTGTTTTGATCTGTTCACCATCAACATTGCGTGCAGCAGCAACCACAGCCTCCCAGACACTGTTCAGAGAGGTGTACTGTTTTCCCTCCTTGTAAATCTCACATTTGATGATGGACCACAGGTTCTCAATGGGGTTCAGATCAGGTGAACAAGGAGGCCATGTCATTAGATTTTCTTCTTTTATACCCTTTCTTGCCAGCCACGCTGTGGAGTACTTGGACGCGTGTGATGGAGCATTGTCCTGCATGAAAATCATGTTTTTCTTGAAGGATGCAGACTTCTTCCTGTACCACTGCTTGAAGAAGGTGTCTTCCAGAAACTGGCAGTAGGACTGGGAGTTGAGCTTGACTCCATCCTCAACCCGAAAAGGCCCCACAAGCTCATCTTTGATGATACCAGCCCAAACCAGTACTCCACCTCCACCTTGCTGGTGTCTGAGTCGGACTGGAGCTCTCTGCCCTTTACCAATCCAGCCACGGGCCCATCCATCTGGCCCATCAAGACTCACTCTCATTTCATCAGTCCATAAAACCTTAGAAAAATCAGTCTTGAGATATTTCTTGGCCCAGTCTTGACGTTTCAGCTTGTGTGTCTTGTTCAGTGGTGGTCATCTTTCAGCCTTTCTTACCTTGGCCATGTCTCTGAGTATTGCACACCTTGTGCTTTTGGGCACTCCAGTGATGTTGCAGCTCTGAAATATGGCCAAACTGGTGGCAAGTGGAATCTTGGCAGCTGCACGCTTGACTTTTCTCAGTTCATGGGCAGTTATTTTGCGCCTTGGTTTTTCCACACGCTTCTTGCGACTCTGTTGACTATTTTGAATGAAACGCTTGATTGTTCGATGATCACGCTTCAGAAGCTTTGCAATTTTAAGAGTGCTGCATCTCTCTGCAAGATATCTCACTATTTTTGACTTTTCTGAGCCTGTCAAGTCCTTCTTTTGACCCATTTTGCCAAAGGAAAGGAAGTTGCCTAATAATTATGCACACCTGATATAGGGTGTTGATGTCATTAGACCACACCCCTTCTCATTACAGAGATGCACATCACCTAATATGCTTAATTGGTAGTAGGCTTTCGAGCCTATACAGCTTGGAGTAAGACAACATGCATAAAGAGGATGATGTGGTCAAAATACTCATTTGCCTAATAATTCTGCACTCCCTGTATATTGTTTTGAAGAATGAATTCAAGTAGGGATATTACAAAATCTGTATGCTCTCTATACTTAGGACCTCTAGAGTCCAAATAGTGTTCAGCAGCTTTTAGGCCTTCCCTATGTGGGATAGATGAGTACAAACCCTCCACGTCTAAAGAGACTAGGAGGGTTTCTATATTTATCTTAACCCCATCCAGTTTTTTCAGGAGGTCCCCTGTGTCCTTTATGTATGACAGGAGAGTGTTAAGGAATGGTCTCAAAAAATTATCAACATAGTTACCAATTCCTTCTGTAATACTCCCAATCCCGGACACAATGGGACGTCCTGGAGGACATTGCAAGCTCTTATGTAACTTTGGTATTACATAAAACACTGGCACAATCGGGTATTGTGGATAGAGGAAAGAGAATTCATTAGATGTAATTAATCCTCTCTGTTTCACATCATAAAGTATTTTATACAGATTATTGTGTACCTCTTTTAGTGGGTTTGTTCCAAGCTTCTCATATTGGTCCCCAATACTCAATAGTCTTTTGACTTCCCGAGCATACATGGACTCATCCATTATGACGAGATTGCCGCCCTTATCTGCGGATTTCATCACGATATTGGGGGCCAATATGAGATCATTAAGTGCCCTCCTTTCATTTTTAGTTAAATTATCATTAATCATCACATTGTCAGGTAGTCTTTCAATGTCTCTCTCCACCAATTTTAAGAAAAAATTAACAGAAGGTACAAATGCTAATGATGGCATGAAACTTGATTTTGGTTTAAAATCGGTTTTAATTAAGAGTTCACTCTCTTCAACATTCCCCATTTCACATTCTTCCATTAGACAGTTTAAAGTGTCTAGTGCTGTTTGATCACTTGTTGTTAATGTTTTATTTTTTACATTATCTTTACTCATCACTTGTGATAAAACAATTTTTCTGGCAAAGAGATTAAGATCTTTTGTAACCTCAAACTTATTTAGTTTTGCTACAGGGCAGAAGGATAAACCTTTTTTTCAAGAGGCTCATATGTGCAAGATTTAGTGGAAATTTTGAAAGGTTCACTATTTGCATTTCATCTTTATCACGAATATTTAATAGTCCCTGAACCTGCCTCTCCTCGATCTCCCCCTTTCCTGCGACCTCTCCTGATTGTAATAATCCCTTCTCCCTCTTGTTTGCCTCATCGGATACCTCCTCTCTCTGGTAGAAATATTGCTCTGCTCTCTTCCTCTTTCTCCCGCCCCTTCTTCTCCATTTGTTGGGTAGGGTCTGGTTGGTTTTTTGACAAATTGTCTGTTTCTACATCTGAGGCATCTGTACCTGAGTCATATGATTCTTTCTGAGATTTATATACATAAACTCTATCCTTTCTGTAATCATCTTGGTCTCTTATTAGTTTACGACACTTCCTTAATTTTAGATCTGCCTGTAATCTAGATACACTGTTTTTCATTTCTTCATTTAATTTTTCAAAATGGTTGACATTTGCTAATGCTTGATCTACCTCTATTTTTACTTTCTCAAGTCTCTTGTCATTTCTAGATATCATCATACCCATTAGATCTAATGAGAGTGTGGATAATTTCCCATTCCATTCTGCTAGGAACAATTCCCCTTCCTCATCTTCCTTTGTCCTTGCGCCTGGATCCAATAGGAGCAGTAGGCCTCTGGGTATTATCTTATTTTTTACATAATTGTTGAGACTAGAGTTTTCTGCTCTTATTTTTATTTGTCTGGTTACGCACTGTCTGTATTTTTTAAAAGATGAAAATACATTTAGAGATTCATTATTCATATCCCCTGTTTCTATGCTATTACTTTGGGAAAGCGATTCATTTAGTTCTGCTTCCCATACTTCATCTGACATGGTAAACGCCATTCTACCCACAAACAGAGCAAACTGAATCACGCCAGAGACAGACCCAACTCTGAAGCAAATATTTCCCCTTATGGCTTCAACAACGGCTCACAGGAGCAAGACTATAATTTAATTTTAAACCTCAATCACCCAGAAATAAAGGGGGGTTGTGAATCCTCAACCAATTTTCCTTTAATTAGAGGTATAGATACACTGGCATCTTCTAACATATGAAGAAAAAAGAAAAGAAAAGGTGGGAACATTTACTCTAATGGTAGCACGAAAATCACCAAATTTAAAAGATAATTTAGTAAGAAGCATGTATAGTAAGAGTCCATCTAGTGCAGACTGGCTCAGAAAGGATAGAGGAGTTAAAGGTAATTATCCATGTGGTCAATGTGTGTATTGCCCGTATATGGAAAAAGCCAAAAAATTCTCAACAGGCAATAATAAAAATGATGATGTTAAATTTTTTTTCAATTGCAATTCTGTTGGTGTAGTCTATCTAATACACTTTTCATGCCCCAAATTCTATGTAGGAAAAACAAAAAGATTCCTAAAAGATAGGATTCAAGAACATATAGACGATATCTCACATAATAGAGACACTACTATAGCAAGACACTTCACTCAATTTCACCAATCAAATGCTTCACACTTGAAAATAATGGCAATAGATAAAGGAATAGTGAACAACAGAGGAGGTGATAACGACACAGTATTACTGCAGAAAGAGACTCGTTGGATCTATGTTTTAAAAACAAGGTATCCAAGAGGTCTGAATGAAAGACTAGAGTTTGCTTCATTTCTCTAGGGATACTGTGTAGGTTAAAATTAATGACATGGTAAATGCTTATTCCTGTACGTCAGGTCTGCATTAAAAAATGCTAATATGTTTTAGATGTTAAAGGAATATGATGTATAATACCTTTACATGTAAAGCAGTTTTAAGTAAACTTTTTACTATACGCCCCCATGACGTAACAAAGGGAGGCGGGGTTTAGGGTACTAAACGAAGCACCTGTACCTGAGTAAATTAGCCCTGAGGAAGCCCCGATATGTTTGGAGCAACAAGGGGTGAAACGTACGTTGGCAAGCTCCTAAAGAAGTCACACTGACTGACCGTAAAAAGCAGTCCCCAAGTATGATTGCATTGTTTCAGTAAGCACCATTATCAAAGAGTACAAGTCTACCTGCAAGAGTCGGTTCCTGATTGAAAACAAGATACAGCTGAGAAACCTCCGAGTTGGTAAAGGCAAATGAGGAGTGAACAGCTACTTACTGTGTCCTAGAGGTATTCCTGGAAAATAAGGAGAAAAGACACCACCAATCGGAAATAAAAAGCGAAAAGCTGACCGAAGTAAAAGTGGAAGTCTGAAAGTTACCCCGGATGCAGTGCACGGCCTGGTTCTGTGCATATTTGTTTTCAACAAGCTGCCTCGGATGATTGCCTAGCAGAGGTGAGGAGACGCTGAGTGAAGCGTGGCTGTTTCGGCATCGAGAGGTATGGAACAAACAGGAAAGATTAACTAACACACGGCTCTGCAAAAGGTTTGATAACAACGACCCTTTACCTTTGAACATAAAGGCCCACATTGGTGGTAAGAGCAACAGTTAATAACGGACACTGCCGTGGAAATGGTAAAGTGAACTTACATTTCATCTTTCTTAGCTCTGTTGAACTGGTGCAAAATAATATTGGTGCAACATCTTTAGATGGAACAATGACTATGCTAGCATAGTTTTACTATGCATAACCTGTTCTAAGTTATACTATATTCTGGAAGGGGGATTGCCTTAGGTGGCAACAATTTGCTTGATGTATTTGTTGCTACATTGTTATAATCGCTTGAAAGTTTTTTGTAGCGTTTAGTGCTGCATTGATGTGATTTTATTTGGTTGTCAATACCAAATTCTAAATTGATTATAATAAGACTGGCCAGTCATGTGTGATTTTTTGTTTCATTTTTAATGTATGGCTATGATGTGTAGGTAGTCTGCCCATTGATAGGGCTGGAGTCCGCCATTTATGGATCTTTACTCTGAAATACATTTAAATAAGACTATTTCCTAAAAAGAGTGCTGAAATCCCTTTTCTTTATACTCAATTTGTCGAAATTTTGTATACCATATTTATCTTAATATTAGTCTTTAATATATATATATATATATATATATATATATATATATATATACTGTATATACTGTATTTACATATATATGTGTAGATATATATTGTACCAAAATACCATCAGATATATGTAGAAATATATATTTATGAATAAATAGAACATGTTTTTATATGTGAAGAACATTGGATCATGTCAGGTTAGCACACATGAGAATATGGGATTCGGTTTGTGCGCGATTTGGGAGTTTTTTCCACTTTTTTTGCTACATTAACTTTTATGATCGAATAGGTTATCATTCACACAATATTCTAATTTCAGCTTTTTTGCACTTAATGGGTTAGCGAGCAAGCGAATACAATTTACTTTGAGCTCATAATACGAGCGCAACTAAACGAGGGCTAAATAGTTTAAGTTAACGGGAACGTTAAAAAGTGCTCCACTTGTAATCTGGCCACAGTTAGACCAATTGCAGTCCACATATTAAAGGATTACTCTCTTGAAAACCAGTTGGTTTACTACAAAACGTTTAACGTGTATGCATGTTTTTACTATCATTACAGGTTGAAATATAACATTAAACCTTTTTGACCAGATTACAAGTGGAGCACTAAATATTGCTTTCATGAAAGAGATATTAGTGTTCCACTGTGTAATAACAGCGCACGCTAAAGTGCACTGGTATTACAAGTTTTCAGCAATGCGAACACAACCTTGCGTTCACATTGCTGGGAAGCATTGTGCTCATGAGAGTGCACTTCCATAGGCTCCTTTGGAAGCCTCGTTCTGATGCTGTCAGAGAGGGGGAGATAGGGAATTAGTTCTAAATAGAAAAGAGGTAGGTTGGATTAACAGATTGGGTACCCTGACCCCCAAGGCCCTCCATAGGGTCTATAATTTACATTTGTTTTTATAATATAGATTGATTCTATGTAAATATAATTATTTTAATGCATTTCATATCACTAATGTATGGAAATAGATATAAATTTTATCTGCTAATTGTTTATACTGTAGTAATATTGTCCATATAGCTTTAATATTAATAGTATTTTCTTTAAGAAATGTAATTATAGCTGTCATCACTAGGTGTCGCTTTAATGGTGTAAATATATATTGTATATAGAGTTGCTATAGGTTATGCAACAGGTAAAAAGGGTTAAGGCACTATTTAGGTAGCATACATGTGGTGTTTGTTAGCATGATTAAGGGTCTGTTGTTGCCCGAAACGTCACTGTTTTTTCTGGGTATGTCACCCCAATAAAGAACAACTTATGTGCTATTAATACAGAGGTGCTTTGGTCTTACTTCTTTCCTGGCTGTCAGAGACGGCGTCAGAACATCGCATAGCGAAGGGGGTAAGTAGTGCAGTGATAGCAACAAGCTTAAATATATATGTATAATTATATTATATACATATATGATTATATACATATATGTTTATATATACATATATTAACACATAAATATATATGTATATAAGCATATACATTTATATTTACTGGGAACAAACAGTTCAAAACACCACATAAACAGTTCAAACACCCCACTCCCACCAACTTTATCCCCAAAATACTGCCTACTGCAGTTATTTAAAAATAAAAATAAATAAAGATGCTGCGTTCTTTATTTTTTAATAAAAAATACACTAGACTTAATTTAGGGTGCATTTGGGGCACATTTATAAAATTAACCAGAAAGTTTGAGGTAGCAATAACCAGCCCCTTGTAATGCCCAGCCTATTTTTTTTGTAAATTAACATTTTGATTTCCAAATTATGATATATATATATTTATTTATTTTCCCCCTAAATTAATGTATAATTCCTTTACTAACCATTACAAACGCCTGAAATATTCAGTATATCAACATTACATATAAATATGGAATTTGGTAGTCATTTTTTATAACTCCTGCACTAATTTACCAAATGCTTTAAAATGTATTATTTAATTGCTAACTGACCCACATAGAATTCAATTTACAGAAAGGGCAAATGTAGAACATATCTTATCAAAATATCATTTACAGCAGTGAACAGAACTGATAGCAGGTGAGAATGGATGGTACAAGTGGTTAAAAACACATTGACAAAAACAGGTTATAACAGAATTCATTAAGCCAGAGGGGAATTTATATGATTTCTATGTTCAGCAAAAAGCAATAAGTGTAAGGTTAAGGTAAAAAAAAATAAAAATAAAAATAAAACATTTGAAATAAGTAAAAGGCATTTCTCACAGTTAAAGGTAACTTTTCAAATATGATGTATATTTTCATTGACATTTTATTATGAAAATAAATTATATATCATCAAAGGGATAAAAATGTCAAACTGATATATGCATTAAATTTCAAATAGAAGCATTTTTGAAATATATTATAGCAAGGTCAGCAGTAGGAAGAGACTCTTCTGTGAAAACGGCTGGGTATGACAACCGGCTGTATTCTGGAACAGGCCAGGTCAGCAGTGTGACCAGAAGACTGGAGTTGACAATATGGTATAAGGGAACAGGCAAGATTAGCAAATGGAAAGCTGGACTGAATATGGAAACCAGAAAAGGACAGGCTCATTGTAAGACAAACCATGCCAGCAACCTGTACACATATTGAGAAAGCATAGCAAAACTTGGGCTGGATTACAAGTGGAGTGATAAATATTGCTAGTGCGCAAGAGATATTATCAGTCCACTTTGTAATACCATCACACGATAATTATCGTGCGTTGGTATTACAATTTAATCGCAATGTGAATGCAAGCTTGCGTTCACATTGTGAGGAAGCATTGCGCTCACGAGAGTGCACTTCCATAGGCTCCTATGGGTGCCTCGTTCTGATGCCATCACAGACGCCATCAGAACCTGGCGCATCGAAGAGGGTAAGTAGAGCAGCGATGGGCAGCAGTTTTAAATATATATGTATATGACTGTATATATATATATGTGTTAATATGTGTTTATACAAATATTAACACATAAATAGATATCTATATAATCATATACATATATATTTTCATTGCGGTCTATGAGAACACACAGTTCCCATAGACCGCTTTTCCTTATGATCTGGAACAGGTTAAATCAGCAATAAGAAAACAAGACTCAGCAATTTTGTAGACTGGATCAAGCTAAAGCAGCAATTTAAAAACAGGACTAGACTTCACATTCTCAAGGTCTGAACAGACCAGATAATCAGTGTGAAAACAGGACTGGACTTGGCAATCTCATAACCTGGATAACATGTAAACAGGACAGGCTCATAGACAGACTAGGTCGGTAACTTGTAGACAGATAAAGACATGCTTTTACACCTTGTCAGGTAAAGGAGCTAAACAGGAGCAGACTAGCTCCAAGGCAAAGTCCACACCTGTAGTGTCTAGAGGGAGAACAAATGCTGGTTTAGGAAGAAAAGGATCTGTGTGAAACAACTTTACATTGTATGGTTGCCGGTAGGTACATCTAGGAGTAGACCAGCGATCCAGTGGCGTTATTCCCATGACACTCCAAGCAGCTTCCAGGAAAACAAAGTCTTTGGGTTCCGGGGAGAGTATGGTCAGCAAAACCGGCCTTTCATAAGTTGCTGTATCAGGTAGGGTAAAGGACAGAACCATGACAAACCCTGCAAAAAGGACAGTTGGGCTCTCTGTTATATGGGATTTGGATAATTTAAAACAGCACATAATGAATTGAAATAGCCTCAGTCAGGAAGCCATAAAAAATACCTGATTCAAGTTTGGAGCTTTAACATACTCACATTCAGGCTTGAACTGAGTTTTAAAATCCCTTCTTTATTACTCTTTGAAATGCTGACTAATATACCTAGTTGAAGTACTTTTATTGTATGCACACTCTACATGTTTCACATATGCTACTTTTATTTTTTTAGACAAATTAGCTTTGTATTTGTTTATGACAAACTTTATAAAATCTTAATAAAATGTTTGAAAAAAATGTTTGTAACAGTTAAATTATGTTTTGAGTAGAACATAATAGCCTCATATTTTAACAAAAGCCAATAAGACTTAAAATATTATGCTACAAATTAGTTAGAATGGAAGAAACAAAGGTATTTTTTTGGTTAATAAATCTTCACATTTACCTCCTTAAACATGTGTTATAAAAAGATGTCATGCTCTAAAGAAACCACTCATAATATTAAGATGTACTATAAAACTCAATTCCCTTTTCCTTTTTTTATTTTCAGGTTTTATAAGCTGTTGTATAATTCGATTTTTCTATGTTCATATAGAATTATATTTTTTTTCTGTTTGTTCATTAGAGTCTTTGTGATATAGTGTGTGCAAAAAAGCCTCCTAAATATTGATTTTTCTGTGTATGTTTATGCTAGCTCTGTATCATCACTGAAGATTAGTATTCAAAAGCACGGCTGTATGTTCAGAACAGTCACTGCTCACATTTCCCACTGGAAATACCCATAAATGTGAACCTTAAATTGATGTCTGCACTGATATATTTTTAAGGTACAGTTCTGTGTGGCAGCAAAAACCATAGCTGCGATAACAGATATGTAACTTTAAAGGCTGACATCAGTTAACCGTGGCGCTCTTGACATATAAAATGACATTTTAATGGAAATGTTGATCATTTTCTCTCAAGTAAGGCTCAATTAAAGATAAGCATTCAAAGTAGTTAAACGTTAAAAAGCTTTTTGAGAAGGTTTTAGCAGTCTAATGGATGTCCCTAAATATTTATAGGCTCACTTTAAGTAAAGATCTGAACACATGTTTATTTAGGATTGTAAAACAAAATCTACTATTCACTAAACTTATATGACACATTTTCTTATTCTATCCTACAGTTATGACCACAGTATCAGATGGCTAAGCTCAAAATGGGGTAGATTCCAAGTCTTGATGCCCTTGTTTCTGTGAGAGCCTTCAGGCTCGCCGAAAACAGCAGTTATGAAGCAGCGGTCTAATAACCGCAGCTCCATAACTTGTCCCACCTGCTGATTGACACCCCCTGCTAGCGGCCGAATGGCCGTGAATCTGCAGGGGGCGGCATTGCACAAGCAGTTCACAAGAACTGCTTGTGCAATGATAAATTCCGACAGAGTCGGCATTTATCGATGTGCGGCAGACTTGATACGCTACATCGTATCATGTCTGCTTGCACTTTAATAAATCGGCCCCTATGTCTTTTACTTTTATGAAATGGAGGGTTTTATTATCATGCTTTAATCTCCACCATCATTCAAATTAGTATTATTTAATACACAGATACATAAAATCCTGTACTAAAAAATTATGCAGGAAATGTGAGAAAATGGAAATTATGACTGCAACATTAAGAAATGGAGTTTAGCAATTGTCTTTGTTTTTTAGTTCATACTCATAATTTGGGGATGGTAAAGTTAATTTATTTCATGATAATGAGACTATAAGAGATCATCTTGTGGGATGAGACAAAGCATCTCTACATAAAAGAGCTTTTGAACTCTAACATTCTTCCAGAATTCCTCACTCATACATATGGCCAATTAGATGAAAGGAATATAGAAAGCAGGAATCTCAAGGGAGGCAAATAAAGTGCAAAACAAATTCCGATATCAACAGTATACAAAGAAGGACGAGGCATGTGGACTCTTCCCGTTATGACAGTAATTATCAGGTAAATGCTGTTTTCCTTCATAAGAAAGAGAGAGTCCACAAGATCATCACAAGTGGAATTTTATATTCTAGCAGTGAAGTCCACAAGATCATCACAAGTGGAATTTTATATTCGAGCAGTGAAGTCCACAAGACCACCATGTCTGGGAGGTGGGGAGGTTAATAAAGCTAAGGCTGGAATGTTACTGATCAGAAACTGTGGCCCAAAGTGCTTGGCTGCAGGGCTGCCAAAAGCTGCCTCAGAAGAGGCATACACATCAAAAGGGTAAATTTCAGGAAGTGTGAAGATTGGACGAAGTAAACATCTTGCAAATTTGGTCTATAAAAGCTTAATGTCGAAAAGCCCAAGAAGTAGTTGCGTTCAGTGGGAGTTTTACTCAAAACCAAATATCTTGAAAATTAAAGCTTTGAACCAAGCAACTAAAGTAAATTGTAGCTTTATGTCACTAGCAAGGTCCTGAAAAAAGGACAAAGAAAAGAAAATCATAAACTTTCATTGCCCTCATTGGCCTCTAGTTATCAAACCGTCAACCTCAAATACACTGGAATTCCGCAGCGTATTTGTGGCGAGGCTGATTCGCCTAAGTTATCAAGCCCTACACAACGGCAAAAGTAGAATTTAGTGACGTAAGCTTCGATCCACCGGACTCAGTCTGACACAGATCGATTCTTACATCACTCCAGATGTTCCGCACACAAGTTCGGCACAATCTGACTACTTTTGCTAGTTATCAAAAAACTAGCAGGTACGCTCGGCACTTTTCTGGCCCAGCGTACCTGGATTTCAATCCGCCGCCCTTTAGGCGGAAGATCCCATAGGAATCAGTGGGAGTCTGACCATAGCAAAAGTTCATGTTCACTGCTGCCCGACATCCCATTGATTCCTATGGGAAACGTCTGCACCTAACACCCTAACATGTATCCCGAGTCTAAACACCCCTAATCTGCCCCCCCTACACAGCTGCAACTAAATAAAGTTATTACCCCCTAAACCGGCGCTCCTGGACCCTGCCGCCACTATAATAAATATGTTAACCCCTAAACCGCCGTTCCCGGACCTCGCCGCCACTATATGTTAACCCCTAAACTGCCGTTTCCGGACCCCGCCACAACTATAATATATATGTTAACCCCTAAACCGCCGCTCCCGGACCCCGCCGCCACCTACATAATACCTATTAACCCCTATCCTTCCCCCCCTACACCGCCGCCACTATAATAAATTTATTAACCCCTATCCTGCCCCCCTACACCGCGCCACCTATAATAAATTTATCAACCCCTATCCTGCCCCCCCTACACCTCCGCAACTATAATAAAATTATTAACCCCTAAACCTAAGTCTAACCCTAACACCCCCCTAACTTAAATATTAATTAAATACATCTAAATATTATAACTCTTATTAACTAAATTAATCCTATTTAAAACTAAATACTCACCTGTAAAATAAACCCTAAGATAGCTACAATATAAATAATAATTATATTGTATCTATTTTAGGATTTATTTTTATTTTACAGGCAAATTTAAATTTATTTTAACTAGGTACAATAGCTATTAAATAGTTAATAACTATTTAATAGCTACCTAGTTAAAATAAAGAGAAATTTACCTGTAAAATAAAAACTAACCCAAGTTACAATTACACCTAATACTACACTATACTTAAATAAATTATTCCTATTTAAAACTAAATACTTACCTGTAAAATAAACCCTAAGATAGCTACAATGTAATAAATAAATACATTGTAGCTATTTTAGGATTTATATTTATTTTACAGGTAACTTTGTATTTATTTTAGCTAGTTAGAATAGTTATTAAATAGTTATTAACTATTTAATAACTACCTAGCTAAAAGAAATACAAAATTACCTGTAAAATAAATCCTAACCAAAGTTACAATTAAACCTAACACTACACTATCATTAAATTAATTAAATAAATTACCCACAAATAACTACAATTAAATACAATTAAATAAACTAACTAAAGTACAAAAAAATAAAAAAAAATAAGTTACAAAAAATAAAAAAAATAAGTTACAAACATTTAAAAAATATTACAACAATTTTAAGCTACTTACACTTAATCTAAGCCCCCTAATAAAATATAAAAGCCCCCCAAAGTAAAAAAATGCCCTACCCTATTCTAAATTAAAAGGTTAACAGCTCCATTACCTTACCAGCCCTTAAAAGGGCCTTTTGCGGGGCATCCCCAAAGAATTCAGCTCTTTTGCCTGTAAAAAAAAAAAAATACAACCCCCCCTCAACATTAAAACCCACCACCCACATACCCCTACTCACCCACCACCCAAACCCCCTTAAATAAACCTAACACTACCCCCCTGAAGATCATCCTACCTTTAGCCGTCTTCAGCCAGCCGACCACCGATGGAACAGAAGAAGACATCCGGAGCGGCAGAAGACATCATCCAAGGGGCGCTGAAGAAGTCTTCCATCCGATTGAAGTCAACATCCAGGCGGCGTCTTCAATCTTCATCCATCCGGAACAGAGTGGAGCCATCTTTAGACGAGCCAACGTGGAGCCATCTTCTTCCACCGACGAATGACGGTTACTTTAAGCGACGTCATCCAAGATGGCGTCCCTCGAATTCCGATTGGCTGATAGGATTCTATCAGCCAATCGGAATTAAGGTAGGAAAAATCTGATTGGCTGATTAAATCAGCCAATCAGATTGAAGTTCAATCGGATTGGCTGATCCAATCAGCCAATCAGATTGAGCTTGTATTCTATTGGCTGTTTCAATCAGCCAATAGAATGCGAGCTCAATCTGATTGGCTGATTGGATCAGCCAATCCGATTGAACTTGAATCTGATTGGCTTCTGGACGGATCGGTAATACCCGGCGTGGTGAAGATAAGGTAGGGAGATCTTCATGGGCTTAGTGTTAGGTTTTTTAAGGGGTGTTTGGGTTAGATTAGGGGTATGTGGGTGGTGGGTTGTAATGTTGAGGGGGGGTATTGTATGTTTATTTAAATGCAAAAGAGCTGTTTTCTTTGGGGCATGCCCCGCAAAAGGCCCTTTTAAGGGCTGGTAAGGTAAAAGAGCTGTTAACTTTTTATTTTAGAATAGGGTAGGGCATTTTTTTTATTTTGGGGGTCTTTGTTATTTTTTTAGGGGGCTTAGAGTAGGTGTAATTAGTTTAAAATTCTTGTAATCTTTTTTTATTTTTTGTAATTTAGTGTTTGTTTGTTTTTGTAATTTAGTTTAGTTGATTTAATTGTAGATAATTGTAGATAGTTTAGTTAATTAATTTATTGATAGTGTAGTGTTAGGTTTAATTGTAACTTAGGTTAGGATTTATTTTACAGGTAATTTTGTAATTATTTTAACTAGGTAGCTATTAAATAGTTATTAACCATTTAATAGCTATTGTACCTAGTTAAAATAAATACAAAGTTGCCTGTAAAATAAATATAAATCCTAAAATAGCTACAATATAATTATTATTTATATTGTAGCTATATTAGGGTTTATTTTACAGGTAAGTATTTAGCTTTAATTTAGGATTAATTTATTTAATAAGAGTTAATTTATTTTGTTAGATAAAAATTATATTTAATTTAGGGGGGTGTTAGTGTTAGGGTTAGACTTAGCTTTAGGGGTTAATACATTTATTAGAGTAGCGGCGAGGTCCAGTCGGCAGATTAGGGGTTAATACTTGAAGTTAGGTGTTGGCGATGTTAGGGAGGGCAGATTAGGGGTTAATACTATTTATTATAGGGTTTTTGAGACGGGAGTGAGGCGGTTTAGGGGTTAATACATTTATTAGAGTGGCGGCGAGGTCCGGTCGGCAGATTAGGGGTTAATAAGTGTAGGTAGGTAGCGGCGACGTTGGGGGGGGGGCAGATTAGGGTTAATAAATATAATATAGGGGTTGGTGATGTTAGGGGCAACAGATTAGGGGTACATAGGGATAATGTAGGTTGCGGCGGTGTACGGAGCAGCAGATTAGGGGTTAATAATAAAATGCAGGGATAGCGGGGGCGGCAGATTAGGGGTTAATAAGTGTAAGGTTAGGGGTGTTTAGACTCAGGGTACATGTTAGGGTGTTAGGTGCAGACTTAGGAAGTGTTTTCTCATAGGAAACAATGGGGCTGAGTTAGGAGCTGAACGCTGCTTTTTTGCAGGTGTTAGGGTTTTTTTTTCAGCTCAAACTGCCCCTTTGTTTCCTATGGGGGAATCGTGCATGAGCACGTTTTTGAAGCTGGCCGCGTCCGTAAGCAACGCTGGTATTTAGAGTTGCAGTGGCAGTAAATATGCCTGTACGCTCCCTTTTTGGAGCCTAACGCAGCCCTTCAGAGAACTCTAAATACCAGCGTTGTTTAAAAGGTGCGGGGGAAAGAAACACGTGTAGCTAATGCACCCTTCTAACGCAAAACTCTAAATCTAGGTGATAGTGAATAAACCCACACCAGACACCCTTAAGTAAGGCAGACCACCCAATCATTTGCTCTCCAGAGTAAGGTGACACCCACATGGTGATGTCACCCCTCCAGCACGAATGAGAGTGGCCCAATTAAAATTACAATGTGAAACAGCAGGATGTTGGAATGCATATAAACAGATGTGGCCCGACATCCAGACCCAGAAGTAAATCCAATAGCAGTACCCAGATCATAAAATAATATACCAGACATAGGGGAAAGCATTGTATGCATATATACAGATAACTACAGAGTACGCATCAAAACATACTGGCTCAGAATAGTGAGTAGAAAGTAGCCAAACATGGGATACATCATGAGATAAATCAAACGTTAAGTAAACAGACCTGGCATGGGGGAGTTGGAGCAGCATATAGGCCCTTATCGGTACGCCAAAAGACCAGGAATGAGAGGATTCAAAACCTAAGCTCAATGGACCCGTTGTCATGGTGGCAACCCGGTAAAAATATCATAGCAGAAATGTGTCCGATCAGACAAAAACATGGGTGCTATGTGTGAACGCTATAATAAGCTGCCCCCATAAGTATCACAGGATCGCAACTGTATCTACAAATGCTAATAACTAGGTATGGGTGTGTGCGATGTCATATCAGGTTGAAGCGGGGGTGCTATGTGTGAGCGTTATATGACCGGCCCGTATGTACATCAAAGGATCGCAAATTATAATATAATACCACGCAGGATCAGAATATACTAATGACTAAGATGACACTAGCTATTAAGTAGCAAATAAAAGTAAATCGAAAGCCTGATGTCAAGATATTGGGGAAGTCTGGGGCAATCCAGATATATAGTGTCAAGGCAGCCATAGATCTAAGCCCTGCAGTAGTACAGATCATATCATACAGGGGACATGTAAGAGGGGGCTGGTAACCAAAAACAAGGCACAAAGCAGTAACATAAGGGAAAAAGACCAACCAACCATAGGATATGTGTGCAGATAACAAACATAGCGTGACGGTTGTGTACTAAACAATTCAATCCATAACCACATCAGTAAAAAATAAAAATTATAATAGTAATGATAATGGAGAGCAACCACAGAGCATAGGTAAATACTATAGGTAAATACTATAGCATAGTTCATAGGCACACCTGCCAGTCCAGATGCGTATTGAGTCCTTTGGGTATAAGTGTCTCCAAAACAAAAGCCCAGCGGGCTTCCTTCCTCAGTAGTAGGGTATTTATGTCACCACCCCTAGTCAGGGGGGGGACATGATCAATGATAGTGTATCTGAGATCTTTGACCGTATGGTGGTTATCAGCAAAATGGCATGCCACAGGTTGTTCGGATGACCCTTTCTTTAATGCCATTCTGATGGCAGACCGATGGTTAGCCATCCTGGTGCATAAGTCATCAGTAGTTTTTCCCACATAAAAAAGCCCACAAATGCAGTGTAATAGATAGACTATGTGGGTAGTGGTACAAGTCAGTCTGTATTTATGGAAGAATTTCTGCCGCTTATGTGGATGCGTGAAGTAATTTCCAGTTATTAATCCACTGTGGTACAGCCAATACACCTGAATACCCCTTTCTTTTCCAGGTTGAGCCAGGTGCCCTTGTTGTAGCATCTAACTGGATCGGTTTTGACCAAAATATCCCTTAAGGGTCTGGATCGTCTGAAACCAATCCTAGGGGGGGCGGGGGCATCTGCTTGAAGGGTAAGGCAGGATCCGTGCTGCTAACATGCCAATTGTCGTGTAGGTGTTTGCTGATTTGTTGTTTATCCCCAGAATAAGTGGTAACAAAGGTCATCCTCTCAGTGTTCTTATCATCCCTGTTAAGATCCTGTTCAGCTAGGAGTTGGGCTTTTTGGTTTTTCCGCAATTTTGGAGGGTAGCCCCTTCTGTTTTCAATTTCCAGGAGTTGTGTATCCTTGTTTGGATCCATTGTGTTGTTTCTAATGACACGTTGTAGCTGTGATTTCGGTAAAGCACTTTTAAGCGCTGGAGGATGGCAGGACGTGTAGTTTAGTAAGGAGTTCCTATCCGTTTCTTTTCTAAAAAGAGTAGACTGGAGTCTTTGTGAGTCTTTTAACAACCATACATCCAGGAAATCTATCGAGGTTGTGTAATATTGTATTTTGAATTTTAAAGCCTTAGATGACATGTTCAGTTGTTCATACCAGACCAGTAGATCTTTCTCAGTGACACTCCAAATAAGCAACAAGTCATCTATATAGCGTTTATAGAATTTTATCAGCTGGTCCTTGAACAGATCTGTGTCCTTAGTTTCAAATTGTGCCATGTACAGGTTGGCATATGAGGGTGCCACATTGGATCCCATGGCCGTCCCCTGCCGCTGTAAAAATAAATGTTTTTCAAACTTGAAATAGTTGGTTTTTAGACAAAATTCCAACAAGTGGACTAGTACTTCCACCGGTGGCCCCACACAGGGGTACTATAGGAGATGTTGCCTGGTGGCCTATATACCCTCGATGTGAGGTATTACAGTATGGAGGCTGGTGACATCGAACATCACCAGCAGATCTTCTTCGGTGCAAGTTACAGTGGATAAGCAATCCAGTAGCATAGAGGAGTCTCTTAGGAAGCTGTTCATGTCTCTAACCAGAGGCTGCAGAAAGAAATCTACAAAGTGGGCTATGGGCTGTAGAATAGAGCCCATTGCAGAAACAATGGGCCTGCCAGGTGTAGATATCATACTCTTGTGGATCTTTGGGAGAGTATACAGTATAGGAATTTTGGGGTGGCTTACCAATAGGAAGTCCAAGGCAGACTGAGAAATAATGTTCAGCTCTGAGAGTTCGAAAACGTAGGAATCAATTTCTTTCTTGTAAGCATTGGTAGGGTCCCCTAGTAATCTTGAGTATGTTAGTGCATCATCCAGTTGGCTAAGGATTTCCGTCCTATAGTCACAGTAATTCAATAGCACCAAGGCACCACCCTTGTCTGCTTCTCTAATGATGATAGTATCATCCTCAGTGAGGTGTTTGAGAGCAAGTCTTTCCTCCCTGCTAAAGTTGTTAAAGGTATTGTTTCTGTTCTCAGCAATGGATTGTTCCATAGCCGAGTAGGTCAAGCATGCATAAGTCTGTATGCTCGCATTCTGTGAGCCAGGGTCGAAGGTAGATTTTTTATGAAAACGTTCCATTTCAGATTCTTGTCCCTGGAATCTTTCTTTAAGTCGAAGTTGTCTCTGAAAACATTGTTAGTCCACAAATAGGTCAAATCTGGTGGATTGGCAGGCAGGAATGAAAGACAGTCCTTTGTTTAGTACACAATGTTCAGTCGCAGTCAGTATGTGGTCACTCAGGTTAACCACTATGTCCTCTGCTAGTACCTTCGCTGACGTGGGGGTCTTCTGTATGTAAGGGGAATTGTGTGAGAGAAACAATGCGCTAGATAAGATCTGGGCTACACATAAAAAACAGGCAATCCCTAAGCCTGAAAACAATCAAGAGTACAAAAAATGGGTATATATGTGAACGCCAATATGTGTAAAACACAAAAGGCAATAGATCTTTTTAATATTGGCTTCTATATCAATATCTTTATTATTATCCTTTGGTTTTATTTCGGTTAGTTTTAAAAAGAGAACGGTCCACTAAGTACTGGTAATATGAATTATAAAATATAAAATAAGAAATAAGAAATATATGAAATACAGATTGTAAATAATCATTAATTTTATTGTTAAAATTTAATTAAATTATTAATTCATAGAGATAAAAGTATATAGAACAGACAATAAATATACAAAAATATACAAAAGCAATAATACTAGTGATACACCTCCCTGTTGGTACCAATCTTATAGTTAAGCTAATTAATTATACTTGTGAATAAAATATATATATAAACAGTCTAAAAGAATATATGCACTAAAAGATTCTTTTTAAAAAAGGAACCTTAAACAATTATCCTGAGTTTAAAAGTTATAACAGTTGGTATGCTTACAATCTGACTTAAGCATATATAAAAATGTCCTTTTTGTTTGAAAAAATGATCCACTCCTGTTTAAATTTAAATATGATTGAGCAGTGTAATCCACAATAAGCCAGCATGTGAAAGTAAAGAAAGTATTAAAAGCTCCAGTTGTCCGTATGGGAGACTTTCAGCAAAGTGACATTTCAGTCTTATAACTCCAAAAGCTGCACTTATATTTGAAAAACGGTTTCAAAGTTGAAACTGGTACCTTATTTAGATCCGCTTCCAATGCTCGTTAGTTTAGGGGAGACGCCAAACACAAAGTCCCGTGTCGATCCTTAGACACGCCCACAAGTGCGGGAAATGACGTCAGCGGTTTAGTTCCGGACTTCCTTGGTAGCGTCCTTAGCAACGTCTCTGTTGCTGTATCCTCAGTGTATCCTCAGTGTATCATCCGTAATGGTAACGCGTTTCAGCTCCTTGGAGCCTTTGTCAAACCATACCGGATGATACTGATGGGGTCCTTTTATATCATTAGTGCCAATACTGATTAATTGTTAATTAGGACATTTATACATTTTGTGCTTGCTAAACAGTATCCATTGTGTTCATAATATCAGGCTTTTTATGCACAATGTATTGTTTATAATCAGTTAGCTTTCCTAAAATATTATATTTTTTAAAAGAAAGAAAAAGAATAGAAGAGAAGAATAAATACTAAAGAAAATATAAGCTTATAAGAATAAGAGGCTTATAGATATAAGTTCTCAAAAAAGAGCATAGTTTTGGATGAATCAATAATTTAATAATTTAATTATTTATTAATAACCACCAACTTGTTAAAAATAATAAATGTGAGATCTGATCTCAAAATGAAACATTCTTGGTATATTATTAATAAACTATTAATAATAATTGATATATATAAAAAACATATTACCGTACATAATGGACTTATAAAAGGTGATGTCATAATTGTGACTTTTTATAAGAGTATTTGAGACGATGTATAAATAAAGGAATTTAGGGAATCAGGATATCTAATAGATTTAAAATGTTTAATAGATTAAAACATTTAAAATACATATAAAAGAACAAGTCTATATTAGGGGGATATATACTCTGTTATTATATAAATTTGATGTTTTTTTAGGGATTGTTGCATACAAAGTCTTTTTTTAAAAATGTTTTATTTAATGTTTTATTTAAAAAATGTTTTATTTAAAAAAACTCCCTAGTTCAATTTCTAAATTAAGACCCTGAGGGTGTAGTGTATCCAGATTAAAAATCCATTTACTTTCTAACTGCAAAAGTTTATTATGTACATCCCCTCCTCTTGTTTGTTTAGGCAGTTTGGCTACCCCCATATATTGGAAACATTTTAGATTCCCTCCATTACATTGTTTAAAGTGTTTAGGAACCGGTAAATCTTTATTTCTTTCTTTATCCATGTTTTCGATAGATAGAATGTGTTCTCTAATTCTTTCCCGTAGGGGTCTTTCCGACTCTCCTACGTATTGTTGGCCACATTTACATTGAATTACATACACCGTATTACTATCTGTACATCTAATACAATCGTGGATTTTAAATTCCTTTTTATTTGTGTTGGAAACAACTGTCTTTCTTTTCTGTGAGTGTCTGCAAGATTTGCAGATAAAACAGGGAAAAAAGCCTTTTATTTCGTTTCCTTTTAGGTCTCTATCATTGATTCGTTTTTTCTTTATGATAGTGGGGGCTAGCTTATATTTCAGGTTATTTGCTCTTCTATAAACAAAATGGGGTCTTTCATTAATTAGAGGTCCTAGTATTTTGTCTTGTTTCAAAATATGCCAGTGTTTTTTCATAATTTGCTCTGTTATTTTATAATTGGCATTATATTCTGTGACAAATGGTATTTTGATTGTGTTGGTTTGTACATTATCTGGTTCTTTTTGTTTCTTTATTAATAGGGATCTTCTATCTATATTTTCTATATCTTGTCTTATCTCTTCTACAACATTATCTTTGTACCCTCTTTCAATAAATTTTTCTTTCAGAATGAGTGACTGAGTTAAGTAGTCATCCTTCTTATTGCAATTTTTTTTAACCCTCATCATTTGGCCTTTAGGTATATTATTTTTCCATAAATAGTGGTGACAGCTAGTTGAGTGTATAAAGTTGTTGCTGTCAACCGGTTTAAAATATGTTCTTGTATTCAGTTTTCCCTCCTCTATATAAATTTGTAAGTCTAAAAAATTTAAATATTCCTTACTCATTTCTTTAGTAAATCTGATGTTATGATTATTGTTGTTCATATTAATAAAGAAATTTTCTAAAGATTCTGATGTCCCTCTCCAAATGATGATTACATCATCTATGTATCTTTTAAAGAGGACTAGGCTCGCACCCAGTTCCTGGGTGACTAAAAATTGTTGTTCCCATAAACCCATAAAAAGGTTCGCGTAACTGGGTGCGAACCTAGTCCCCATAGCAGTCCCACAAATTTGTAAATAATATGAATCATCAAATTGAAAATAATTGTGGTTTAAAATAAAATCTATGCTATCTAAAATAAAATCTCCCTGTTCTTTTTTGATTGTGGAGTCATTATTTAAGAAGTGTTTTACCGCCTCTAAGCCTTTTGAGTGTTCAATTATAGTATAGAGTTATGTTACGTCGCAACTAACTAACCACATGTCCTCTGTCCATGTTATATCTTCCAAAAGTTTAATTACTTCTGTTGAGTCTTTTAAATATGAATCAAGAGATACTACATATTTTTGCAGATATCTATCCACATATTGTGATAGGTTGGCAGTCACAGAATCTATGCCGGATATTATTGGCCTGCCTGGTGGGTCCGTAAGGGACTTATGTATCTTAGGTAAGATATAGAACACAGGAATTCTTGGTGTTTTTTTAAAAAGGTAATCATGTTCTTTTTCATTTATCACTTCTAAAGTTTTATATTTATTTAATAGTGATTTTAGTTCCCAAGTATAAAACGTAGTGGGGTTGATTTTACTCTTTTTATAGGTATTTTCATCTTTGAGTAAGTTGTCACATATTCTCATGTAGTGTATTTTATCTAAAATTACGATCCCGCCACCCTTATCTGCATTTTTAAAAATTATTTCGTTATTGTTTTCTAGTTCTTTAATTAAGTTTTCTTGTTTCTTTGACAGATTGTATTTTACTTTATTGATTTTCTTTTCTGGTATATTTTTTATATCATTTATAATTAATTTCTCAAAAGTCTCTAATACTGACCCCTTTTCATGTTTGGGGTAAAAGGACGATTTATTCTTCAAACCGGAATGTATAAAACCATTGGTGTTAGGTATAATTTTTCTGGGTTGTTGTACTTCCCTCTCTAGGGCATTTTTTGCAAAATATCTCTTCAAAGTTAAAGTTCTGATAAATTTATTTGCGTCTATGTATGTATTAAATTTATTAATTTTTGCAGTGGGGGCAAAAGAAAGGCCTTTTAGTAGAACATCTTTTTCTTCATCTTTTAGAATATAGTTACTCAAATTATAAATACCATTTTCCTTATTGTTACTCACTTCTTTCTTTTGTCTGTTGGCTTTCTGTAGGCCTCTTCCCCGTTTTCCTCTCCTCCTGAGTAATTTCTTTTTTTTTGACCTAATCTTTGTTCCTTTGCTTCTAACACTGGTTCGTTGTACGTGTTCTGTCCTCTCCCTAAAAAATGATGATTAGCAGCTGTTGAGGGATTGGCATGACTTTGTGTATGTCTTTCAGTCTGTGAGCCATGGTTATCTCCCATACCTTGCTCTCTTTCCAAAGGAGCAAATCTATTATATAAGGGAACATTATTCTCTCTTATTATCTCTGATCCCTCCGTATTATGTCACTTTGCTGAAAGTCTCCCATACGGACAACTGGAGCTTTTAATACTTTCTTTACTTTCACATGCTGGCTTATTGTGGATTACACTGCTCAATCATATTTAAATTTAAACAGGAGTGGATCATTTTTTCAAACAAAAAGGACATTTTTATATATGCTTAAGTCAGATTGTAAGCATACCAACTGTTATAACTTTTAAACTCAGGATAATTGTTTAAGGTTCCTTTTTTAAAAAGAATCTTTTAGTGCATATATTCTTTTAGACTGTTTATATATATATTTTATTCACAAGTATAATTAATTAGCTTAACTATAAGATTGGTACCAACAGGGAGGTGTATCACTAGTATTATTGCTTTTGTATATTTTTGTATATTTATTGTCTGTTCTATATACTTTTATCTCTATGAATTAATAATTTAATTTAATTTTAACAATAAAATTAATGATTATTTACAATCTGTATTTCATATATTTCTTATTTCTTATTTTATATTTTATAATTCATATTACCAGTACTTAGTGGACCGTTCTCTTTTTAAAACTAACCGAAATAAAACCAAAGGATAATAATAAAGATATTGATATAGAAGCCAATATTAAAAAGATCTATTGCCTTTTGTGTTTTACACATATTGGCGTTCACATATATACCCATTTTTTGTGGTCTTCTGTTTGTACCCCCCCGCCTTGTATTGGCCCTCAGCCTAGCCTGTTTTTTTACCTTGTTTGTACCCCAATTGGCACCTCCAGGGTATCTCCAGTGGGGCCTGATGATTGCTCCCCCTCTGAACCTGAACTGTCCACTGTGTTCAGGTGGCGTGGTCTTTGGTAGTGTTGTCATCTTGGCCTAGAATAGTGGTCCCTCTGCCTATCTTGGCCAGTCTGCATCCATCTGTATACCCTTTTATCACGGTAGTCCTCAATCACAATTTCCATTTTGTTATTTTTAAAGTCAATCAATTCTGTCTCATATTTAGTGAGACCCTCTTTGAGTTTATTGATCCATTCTGTAGAGGTGTCAGCCAAAAGTTTATTCAATTGGAGTTGTTCATATTGTATAATTTCTGCCCTGGTCTGTGTCAGGAACCTAGAAACTTCCTGAACAACCAGCAGGATGAGGTCCATTGAGCATTTATTTAGACCCTGGAACCATCTGTCGCAGAAGGCCGTGTTCGTTCTACCCAGGGTAGGGATATTACGTATCCTGAATCCTCTAGCTATGAAACCCTTCCTATGGTATTCAGACAAGTAGGTGCCATGTAAAATTAGATCTTGTTACCTTTGTTTGAGTTTTAGCATGTGTGTATATACGTGGAGTGGTTTCTCTGTGGTTGAACTCGAAGGCAGGGCCCCAAATAGAATTTGGGTTGCATCTTCTTCATTGAAGTGAAAGATGGTAGCTTCTGCTACTGTGCCCTCCGAGGGTGTTGTAAGCTCCTGTTGTGACATACCTTAGTATGCTAGGCCAAACTGGCCGCCAGATCCTGCTGTGTAGTGGTAAACCACCACCAAATAAAAACAGTGATAATAATGAACATTTATGTCCGATGGTCTAATGGAGACGGGTGCTGTAGCCAAAGTATTAGATAAAAGTTCAAAGTAGACAAGCACTCCAGAGAACAAGTCACAGGTGCCCAGGGTGCATCAGATAGGCAAAATAGAACAAAAGAAAGAGTGCACTCGTCAGGACTTTTCAGAAAGTTATTCCAAATATGTGAACGTTTTCGGGGGTTTAGCCCCTTCCTCAGACATACAAAATAACAATGTGAATAAACCCACACCAGACACCCTTAAGTAAGGCAGACCACCCAATCATTTGCTCTCCAGAGTAAGGTGCCACCCACATGGTGATGTCACCCCTCCAGCAATGAATGAGAGTGTCCCAATTAAAATTACAATGTGAAACAGCAGGATGTTGAAATGCATATAAACAGATGTGGAGAAGTACAAAACCAAAGGCAAAAAAACAAAACAAAAAGTAAAAAGTAACAAGGAATGTTTGTAAAAATTAACACATAAGTAAAATAGTTAAACACATAAGTAGAACAGTTCAACATCTATTAAGATTAGTCAGATGAGCTAGGCAGACATGGGCACAAAATTCAAAGGCATCCCTACAGAGCAAATTCATGTAAAATATACACAGAGGGGATAACCAGCCCTAATCATAACCAGAATGCAAACTATAGCCCCCGACATCCAGACTTAGAAGTAAATGCAATAGCAGTACCCAGATCATAAAATAATATACCAGACATAGGGGAAAGCATTGTATGCATATATACAGATAACTACAGAGTATGCATCAAAACATACTGGCTCAGAATAGTGAGTGGAAAGTAGTCAAACATGGAATACATCATGAGATAAATCAAATGTTAAGAAAACAGACCTGGCATGGGGGAGCTGGAGCAGCATATAGGCCCTTATCGGTACGCCAAAAGACCGGGAATGAGAGGATTCAAAACCTAAGCTGAATGGACCTGTTGTCATGGTGGCAACCCGGTATAAATATCATAGCAGAAATGTGTCCGATCAGACAAAAAAATGGGTGCTATGTGTATCACAGGATCGCAACTGTATCTACAAATGCTAATAACTAGGTATGGGTGTGTGCGGTGTCAGATCAGGCTGAAGCGGGGGTGCTATGTGTGAGCGTTTTATGACTGGCCCCCATGTACATCAAAGGATCGCAAATTATAACATAATACCACGCAGGATCAGAATATACCAATGACTAAGATGACACTAGCTATTAAGTAGCAAATAAAAGTAAATCAAAAGCCTGATGTCAAGATATTGGGGAAGTCTGGGGCAATCCAGATATATAGTGTCAAGGCAGCCATAGATCTAAGCCCTGCAGTAGTACAGATCATATCATACAGGGGACATGTAAGAGGGGGCTGGTAACCAAAAACAAGGCACAAAGCAGTAACATAAGGGAAAAAAACCAACCAACCATAGGATATGTGTGCAGATAATAAACATAGCGTGATGGTTGTGTACTAAACAATTCAATCCATAACCACATCAGTAAAAAATAAAAATAAAAATTATAATAATAATGATAATGGAGAGCAACCACAGAGCATAGGTAAATACTATAGGTAAATACTATAGCATAGTTCATAGGCACACCTACCAGATGCATATTGAGTCCTTTGGGTATAAGTGTCTCCAAAACAAAAGTCCAGCGGGCTTCCTTCCTTAGTAGTAGGGTATTTCTGTCACCACCCCTAGTCAGGGGGGGGACATGATCAATGATAGTGTATCTGAGGTCTTTGACCGTATGGTGGTTATCAGCAAAATGGCGTGCCACAGGTTGTTCAGATGTCCCTTTCTTTAATGCCATTCTGATGGCAGACCGATGGTTAGCCATCCTGGTGTGTAAGTCATCAGTAGTTTTTCCCACATAAAAAAGCCCACAAATGCAGTGTAATAGGTAGACTATGTGGGTAGTGGTACAAGTCAGTCTGTATTTATGGAAGAATTTCTGCCGCTTATGTGGATGGGTGAAGTAATTTCCAGTTATTAATCTGCTGCATGTGGTACAGTCAATACACCTGAATACCCCTTTCTTTTCCAGGTTGAGCCAGGTGCCCTTGTTGTGGCATCTAACTGGATCGGCTTTGACCAAAATATCCCTTAAGGATCTGGATCGTCTGAAACCAATCCTGTGGGGGGGGGGGCATCTGCTTGAAGGGTAAGGCAGGATGCGTGCTGATAACATGCCAATTGTCATGTAGGTGTTTGCTGATTTGTTGTTTATCCCCAGTATAAGTGGTAACAAAGGTCCTCCTTTCAGTGTTCTTATTATCCCTGTTCAGCTAGGAGTTGGACTTTTTGGTTTTTCAGCAATTTTGGAGGGTAGCCCCGTTGCGTAATTCTGTTTTCGATTTCCAGGAGTTGTGTATCTTTGTTTAGATCCATTGTGTTGTTTCTAATGACACATTGTAGCTGTGATTTTGGTAAAGTGCTTTTAAGCACTGGCGGATGGCAGAACGTGTAGTGCAGTAAGGAGTTCCTATCCGTTTCTTTTCTAAACAGAGTAGACTGGAGTCTTTGTGAGTCTTTGAACAACCATACATCCAGGAAATCTATTGAGGTTGTGAAATATTGTATTTTTAATTTTAAAGCCTTAGATGACATGTTCAGTTGTTCGTACCAGACCAGTAGATCTTTCTCAGTGCCGCTCCAAATAAGCAACAAGTCATCTATATACCATTTATAGAATTTTATTTTAATGCAAACAAATGACAAGATCCATCACACAAATACCCCAAACGTTTCGGTGCGCCTCTGGCACCTTTCTCAATGGGCTTGCTTTCCAATCCTCTGACAAAACAATCTAACTACCCCCCACCCTTATCCCTCTATTTAAACCCCCTAGACGTGCTCTACACTTCCGATATCAATGCTGGAGGACAGCCGCATGGCTAATTAGCATATCCCCGCCTCCTGTGATGGACAGGCACAACATCAAAGCAGCGTACAGCAGTGATAACATAACACCACATCAGGCCGGTGATTGGAATCAACAAGTAGTGTGAAAAAACAAAACACCAATAAAGTGAGAAAAATTTAAAAAACGGCTAGACTTAGCACTAACTTAACTGTGCTACTGGGGGAATATATGCACAAATTGTAGAATCATCCTAATACTTTCTTAGTTTAAAGTAGGGAAATTATCAGTTAGAATAAATGTAATCCCCAAGCATTTTTAGCAGCTAAAATGAAAGATCTAGATTTGATTAATAAAAGTAAGCTTATTATGTACAGACCCACTATCAGGATTAACCATTATTAGGAGTCAAAGAAATCACAAATCCCTCTTCAAGTCTCTCAAGTTATGGCGAAACTTATTTTGATTTGGTAACACACTCACATAGAGACCTCGGTTCACAAGAGATTACTGCCCCTACAGAGAGGTAAAAATGTGTCCATAAGACAAAAATAATGTCCATATGGTTATAGATAATAATGATAATGGTAAACATCCAGACGTAGATCGTCCTTTAAGTGACAGTGTAAGGCGCTTACTGAATAAGGGTCTGTCCTTTGCCCCTACGCCCAAGATTGATAAGTTTCAATTAAATATTGATATGTATAAATTGCAGAGACAATTACGGATTAGGGATTTTTTCAAGGACAAAGAACAGACCATTATCAGTAAGTTTAAAGCTCCAAGCAAATTCGATCCAGCAAACCACAATCCCTCTATTAAAAGTTTTACAAGAATTATGACTAATACTATTGAACAGTCAGAACTGAAGGGCTATGCATCCAATCTTACTAAAGATGAGAAATTAGCTTTAAAAAATCTAAAGTCAGACAATAGTATTATTATACATGCGGCAGACAAGGGTGGATCAATAGTAATCCAAAACTACTCTGATTATCATCAAGAGGCATATAGGCAACTATCAAATGCTAACACCTATCTTAAATTAAGGGGTAACCCTACAACTGCCTTTAAAAAATCACTCGATCTTATATTAAAATGTGGATTTGAGGCAGGTATAATAACCGAGAATGAATATGATTTCATGAGTATTCCTTTTCCAATAGTACCGGTGTTGTACCTGCTCCCCAAAGTCCATAAGACTTTGACGAATCCTCCTGGCAGACCCATTGTGTCTGCCAGGGACTCGTTATGTTCTAAAGTGGCAGAGTACATTGATCATCACCTGCAGCCAGTTGTGAAGGAATCCTTTTCCTTTATATTAGATTCACCATCATTAATTAAGAAACTTCTTGACATAGATTGGTTGGAGGCTGATGATCTCCTTGTGACGATGGATGTTGACAGTCTGTACACCATTATTCCCCATGGTGGGGGTGTGCAGGCTGTCAAAACCATGTTAAGTCTCTCGTTGGCATATGCGGGACCACCCATTGAGTTCCTACTAGAACTGTTAACCTTTTGTCTAGAGAAAAAATGTTTTTGATTTGAGAATGAGTATTTTCTACAAATAGTGGGAACGGCAATGGGCTCCAGCATGGCTCCCGCATATGCCAACCTATACATGTTATGGTATGAGACGTTTGTAATGGAGACTACCTCAATCCCTGAGATTAAGCTGTATGGTCGCTATATAGACGACGTGCTCCTGGTATGGAGGGGTACAGTTGAATCATTAAATGAGTGGGTAGGAAAGCTTAATAGGTTGGATTCTCCAATCTGATTTAAATATGAAGTTAGTAGTGAAGCTATTTCTTTCCTGGATATGAAAATTTCTAAATACAGGAGAGATGGACTTATCAAATTCAGTACATCACTATACACAAAACCAACCAACAGAAATTCCCTACTATCATCCACAAGTTTTCATCCAACACATCAAAAGAAAGGTGTAATTAAATCTCAACTCATGCGAGTCGCCCATAATAACACACTCACTGAGACCAGGGTCCTCCAAGATAGAGCCATGAAAGAGAAATTGAAGGAGAGAGGATATAGAACAAGGGATATAGAAAATTCATCACTGAGATTGGCCCAACTTGACCAGGGTGCACTTCTCCACAAGACAAAGGTGAAGAAAGCAAATGACAAAGAAATCAACCTGATCACTACATATACCCCTTTACATCGAGCACTTGAGAAATCAGTGCGGGAAAATTGGGAGATAGTGAGGACGGACAAGTCTCTCCCCTTCGCTTCAACAAAACCACCACGGCTGGTCTATAAAAAAATCTTCTACTTTGAAGGACATTCTGGTCCACAATGACCCTACACAGTGCTATAAAAAAGGCACTTGGATGGATACCACTAGGAAACCTGGCTGCTTTAAATGTGGCGACTGCACCACATGCAATAGCATGCTAACGGGATCTATATTTCACCATCCTCGCACAGGAAAGAAATATAAAATTTATCACAGATTGACCTGCACTAGCAGTTTTGTGATATATATATCCTGACATTCCCATGTTCTTTAGTGTATGTCGGAAAGACCTCCACAACGTTCCGGGAGAGGATGGCGAATCATCGCCACGCAATAAGAACTGCGATTGAGAAGAAGGAATCGGATCAACCTGTCGCCAGACATTTTATGCAGGCAGGACACACCGCTGCAAGCCTAAGAACAATGGTCATTGACCATGTACCACCCATGAAGAGGGGTGGAGATAGGCACACTAAGTTATTACAGGTTGAGGCTTCCTGGATATATCACTTGGATACTGTCACTCCGAGAGGACTTAACGCCCAACTGGATTATAATGTGTTTATTTAACTGGACTTGGCTATGATGCATCAGTCTAGGTCTACATCTGGATGTTTACCATTATCATTATTATCTATAACCATATGGACATTATTTTTGTCTTATGGACACATTTTTACCTCTCTGTAGGGGCAGTAGTCTCTTGTGAACCGAGGTCTCTATGTGAGTGTGTTACCAAATCAAAATAAGTTTCGCCATAACTTGAGACTTGAAGAGGGATTTGTGATTTCTTTGACTCCTAACAATGGTTAATCCTGATAGTGGGTCTGTACATAATAAGCTTACTTTTATTAATCAAATCTAGATCTTTCATTTTAGCTGCTAAAAATGCTTGGGGATTACATTTATTCTAACTGATAATTTCCCTACTTTAAACTAAGAAAGTATTAGGATGATTCTACCATTTGTGCATATATTCTCCCAGTGGCACAGTTAAGTTAGTGCTAAGTCTAGCCGTTTTTTAAATTTTTCTCACTTTATTGGTGTTTTGTTTTTTCACACTACTTGTTGATTCCAATCACCGGCCAGATGCGGTGTTATGTTATCACTGCTGTACGCTGCTTTGATGTTGCGCCTGTCCATCACAGGAGGCGGGGATATGCTAATTAGCCATGCAGCTGTCCTCCAGCATTGCTTTGTCGGCGGAAGTGAAGTAACACACTTGCTCAGGTCTGGTGATACCGGAAGTGTAGAGCACGTCTAGGGGGTTTAAATAGAGGGATAAGGGTGGCGGGTAGTTAGATTGTTTTGTCAGAGGATTGGAAAGCAAGCCCATTGAGAAAGGTGCCAGAGGCGCACCGAAACGTTTGGGGTATTTGTGTGATGGATCTTGTCATTTGTTTGCATTAAAGAAACTTTTTACTACAAGACCGGTGAGTGCAGCATTTCTTCTACTAATAAGGAGAGCTGGAAAGGATATGTATTGTTTATGCAGCACCACGGCAATTGGACTGTGTTTAATGGAGTGCACCTTATTTGGAATTTGTGTATATATATATATATATATATATATATATATATAGATAGATAGATAGATAGATAGATAGATAGATAGATAGATAGATAGATAGATAGATAGAAAAAAAGGCAGTCGCTGAAAAAAAGTAAAACTTAGCCTTTAATAAATAGATTTAAAATGCATGACATTTCTGAGGTATTACACCTTCTTTATCAAATGTGTGATATAAACATTTTGAATAAAACAAAAAGCAGTATGCTCCATACATTACCCCTTCACCTTAAATAACCCCAGATGGCTCCTAACAACGTCGAGCCGCACCCGCGGCCCGTGTACAGCATGACCGGAAATTGCGTAACCGGAAGTTGCGTCATCAGCGTAAAATACGCAAGGACGTCTATTACCATGGCGACAGGGATTGTTGTGTTACGATCACATGGGCCAATGAGAAAAGCCCATTCACCTGTCAGAAAGATGAACGTATTTAGAAATCCACATCTAGTGTCAATACTACACTGTCTAAGTCCATTGCTTATAAAATCTGTGACGTTGAAGGAGCCATAAGTGAATGTTAAAAACAATAATAGCAGCTAATCATTTACAATCAATAGCAGCTAAATAAAATCATAGTACTATATACAGAGGATATAAGCTATTCTAACACGTATGAAAGCATCAGTTTATGTACATATATAAATAAATAGATATTGGGTATTGATCAATTGGGGGTTCACTTAAACACCACTATCATAGATAACCCAATCCCTATATAGTACATACTAACAAATATAACGTGTTATTATTCATGATTCATGGAGTATGGCAAAAAATACCAGAGGACGTAGGACTGTCATAGTGGTAGATCAATGTCATATATAAATAAATAGATGAATAAATATGAAGATGTGAAAAACAATGGTCATAGATGGCTCAGGTTCCTGTATAAAATGGTGAAAAGTCCAACATGGTCTTTTTTTCTATCTATGGATGTTGGATTTTTTTCAAGTGCACCCTGGAGGTTGTTATATGATATGGAGTGCCTTTTCTAATGACTCTGTTACATATATATATATATATATATATATATACAGGTAATATTCAAATTTTCTGAGATTGTGGATTTGAGGTTTTCATGAGCTGTAAGCTATAATCATCACAATTATGACAAATCACGGCTTGAACTATCTTGCTTTGCATGTAATGAGTCTCTCTCAAATATTAGTTTCACATTTTAAGTTGCATTAGTAAAATAAATGAACTTTTGCACGATATTCAAATTTTTCGAGTTTCACCTGTATATATATATATATATATATATATATATATATATATACATACATACATATACATATACATACACACACATACACACACACACTGTATGTATATATATATATATATTATATATACATACATATACATACACACACACATACACACACACACACTGGCCTAGATTTGGAGTTTGGCGGTAGCCGGGAAAACCAGCGTTAGAGGCTCCTAACGCTGGTTTTAGGCTACCGCCGGTATTTGGAGTCAGTCAAAAAAGGGTCTAAAGCTCACTTTTCAGCCGCAAATTTTCCATACCGCAGATCCCCTTACGTCAAATGCGTATCCTATCTTTTCAATGGGATCTTTCTAACTCCGGTATTTAGAGTCGTGGCTGAAGTGAGCGTTAGAATTCTAACGACAAAACTCCAGCCGCAGGAAAAAGTCAGTAGTTAAGAGCTTTCTGGGCTAACGCCGGTTCATAAAGCTCTTAACTACTGTGCCCTAAAGTACACTAACACCCATAAACTACCTATGTACCCCTAAACCGAGGCCCCCACACATCGCCGACACTCAATTACATTTTTTTAACCCCTAATCTGCCGACCGCCACCTACTTTATCCTTATGTACCCCTAATCTGCTGCCCCTAACCTCCGACCCCTATATTATATTTATTAACCCCTAATCTGCCCCCCATAACGTCGCCGCCAGCTACCTACACTTATTAACCCCTAATCTGCCGAGCGGATCTCACCGCTACTATAATAAAGTTATTAACCCCTAATCCGCCTCACTCCCGCCTCAATAACCCTATAATAAATAGTATTAACCCCTAATCTGCCCTCCCTAACATCACCGACACCTAACTTCAATTATTAACCCCTAATCTGCCCACCGAATCTCGCCGCTATTCTAATAAATGGATTAACCCCTAAAGCCAAGTCTAACACTAACACCCCCTAAATATAATTTAAATCTAATGAAATAAATTAACTCTTATTAAATAAATTATTCCTATTTAAAGCTAAATACTTACCTGTAAAATAAATCCTAATATAGCTACAATATAATTATATTATAGCTATTTTAGGATTAATATTTATTTTACAGGTAACTTTGTAATTATTTTAACCAGGTACAATAGCTATTAAATCGTTAAGAACTATTTAATAGCTAAAATAGTTAAAATAATTACAAAATTACCTGTAAAATAAATCCTAACCTAAGTTACAATTAAACCTAACACTACACTATCAATAAATTAATTAAATACAATACCTACAAATAACTACAATTAAATAAACTAACTAAAGTACAAAAAATAAAAAAGAACTAAGTTACAAAAAATAAAAAAATATTTACAAACATATGAAAAATATTACAACAATTTTAAACTAATTAGACCTACTCTAAGCCCCCTAATAAAATAACAAAGCCCCCCAAAATAAAAAAATGCCCTACCCTATTCTAAATTACAAAAGTTCAAAGCTCTTTTACCTTACCAGCCCTGAACAGGGCCCTTTGCGGGGCATGCCCCAAGAAATTCAGCTCTTTTGCCTGTAAAAAAAAACATACAATACCCCCCCCCAACATTACAACCCACCACCCACATACCCCTAATCTAATGTAAGTAGCGGCGGTTTACAGAGCGGCAGATTAGGGGTTCAAAATAATATACAGGGGTCAGCGATAGCGGGGGCGGCAGAATAGGGGTTAATAAGTGTAAGGTTAGGGGTGTTTAGACTCGGGGTACATGTTAGGGTGTTAGGTGCAGATGTAGGAAGTGTTTCCCCATAGACAACAATGGGGCTGCGTTAGGAGCTGAACGCGGCTTTTTTGCAGGTGTTAGGTTTTTTTTCAGCTCAAACAGCCCCATTGTTTTCTATGGGGGAATCGTGCACGAGCACGTTTTTGAGGCTGGCCGCGTCCGTAAGCAACTCTGGTATCGAGAGTTGCAGTGGCGTTAAATATGCTGTACGCTCCTTTTTTGGAGCCTAACGCAGCCATTCTGTGGACTCTCAATACCAGAGTTATTTTAAAGGTGCGGCCAGAAAAAAGCCAGCGTTAGCTACGCGGGTCGTTACCGACAAAACTCTAAATCTAGCCGACTGTATGAAGAAGAAGAAGGATCTATTTGAAAGCAACCTTTGAAACGCGTCAGGGAATTACTCTTTTTATACATTTTATACTGTTTATTGCTTACTTGTTTTTTAGATTATTCTGTACCTCCTTTGGCTAGACTACTAGCGCAATTTTACGAATAACTTTGTATTACAAAAACCTACCTTTGGAAACAGTAACAGCTGTGTGAAGCTTCTTTTTGGAGCTTTAAACAAAGATTGGGGAATTTTAACTGACATCTACTCGTGGAGGGACCTATCTAGGCCCTATATGCCATATACATACCTCATATTGTTTGAGGATGATAAATGTGAGTGCTATGTGAATTGCATTACTGTATTTTACTGTAAATAAAACTGTATTACACTATATACTCTTTCTTGTCTCCCTGGGTATCCTTACGCCGGAGAAAGTTTATACCAAGAAAGAAAAGCACTCCAAGAGGCTAACTACTAATCCACAGGAAGCTCAAGGGATATATCTACCATCAGAAGCACATCCCTGCATACTCCAGGAGGCCAACGAAATTCAAACAGCCACTTCATCTGGATACAAGGAGGAGATCAAACTATCTACATATACCCCCAGTGCGGCATACTTACCTCATTAGATTGGGGTAATATCTGGTAAGGGTATTATATACCACCTATTACTTCATCACATCTGAATGTTGGAGATATACCACGGACCTAATACATCTAAATGACCTAAATGAACTATTTGTTTATAATTTCTTTATACATATCATTTTACATATCTTATATACGTAGTGGATATATAGGCGCTGTCTAATCCTTGTACCTACATTCTCTTCTACTGTCTGAGGTTACATATCTCATTCAGTATTTGTCCTACATAGCTGCCACTATATCCTATCCATTTTTTGACTAGCGCCTACTATAGAGTAACGCTTGCATCTACTCAGTATTCTGAGTGGATTCACTCTACTTGCACCTCTATATATATATATATATATATATATATATATATATATATATATATATATATATATATATATATACATATATATATATATATATATACATACATATACATATACATACCCACACACAGTATATATACACTGTTTTGTTTTGTTTTTTTAAAGCAATGTAAATTTATACAAGAATCTACAGCCAAACTGTATTTACTATTTACAAAGTGAATAATTGTTAATTACCAAATTACATTATCTATTATTATTTTTGGCCACTATTGATTTACAGTTGTCTAATTATGACAGTCTGTTGTGCATAAATCCTAAAGCAAATGTTTTACTGGCAACTGTTACAGTGATTTTGTTTTTTCTTGTTGATAATTGGTTCTGCAATGTTATTTTTTTGTTTAAACATGACTTTAATAGACCTTTTTGCTTTCTGGTGAAGATAATTTACTTGTTGCATGGTTCCTTAAAATACTCATTATAAAAAGAACTTAGCTTGGCCCAAAGAAAAACTATTCCTAATTCTAAAAATGTCTTATCTATTCAGGCAGATCATTATATTTTAAGGGTAGATATTATGACACTTTTCTGCTTGTGAGTAGGAAACTGCATACTTGTAGGTAATTAAGCTTCTGTTCTATGTTCTTTTTATTACTCTGAATAAAGAAGATATGCTCTTTTTGCAGCAATATATTATTTTCAGTATTTTTTTTCCACTTAGGAAAAAACATTTTTGAATTTTTCAACTTTCTAAAATTGTATCAGTATTGACCAGGCTGTATGTAAAATATAATTGATGATACACATGTAGACATATTTATTATTGCTTATATGTATTGTGCTCTGTTTCAAATGCATATATTATTTCTTAATTGGAGTCTGCTAAACAAAACCTAATAAGTCATGTAATTATCACAACGTTTTATTGTTCTTTTTTGCAGCCCTCTAACCAATTACCAATGTATACCAAGACCCCAATGCAATGAACCCTTACTGTGACCACAATCTATTGTATTAAACAATTTCTAATTAAATATATCCACATCCCTGCACAATGTATAACCCCATCAGGGACACTACATTTCAAACTAATATATAGCAATGTAGTGTTTCTTGATTAAAGAACCATCTCAGATCTTGAGCCATTTCCTAACTCTCTTTAGTAACTCATTCCCAATCTAAACCCACACTGTATCTTGGTCCCAGTCCTAATTCCATACTATAAATGCCTTTTTTAAGCAAATGCTGGTTGGTTAAGTAAGTATACCATCATGCAACTACTCAGGATCCATAAAGAAGCCACCACAGGATTAAGTACAATGGCAAAACACAATGGAATTGAGCTAAAGCCAAACTGAAAAACAAATTAATTGTCTGAATTTTCCCTGTCCATAAAGGTGATGATACTTCCAAGACTTGGTGTATATGAATTGGGAGAAATATATTCTTTAAGCCTAGACACATGCATAAGTACCCAGCAATCAGCAAACCTTGAAATACAAGAATTTGGCAAAAACATTGAGAACTCTGAGATTGATAACAGGTGGAAATTCACAAACTTTTTCTTGAAATAACACCATTTAGATTACTTAGGTCCCTATATTCAAAACATTGTCAGACCAATGAGAAATTGCTTCTTTGGGTTCCCCAAGCTTAGAGTCCGTCTTGCAAAATTTTCTAAAAAAAGTGTGATTTTAAACTTTATAAATCTTATATCATCATGGCGTCCCCGCCAAAGAGGCCTATTTGCAAAATCCTAGAGGCCTCAGAAACTTCCGTAAAACTTACCTGGACTCCTCTCCTTTTGCTAAGTTTGACAAGATTTGAATGTCTCTTTTCTTTGTAGTTTGAAAATTAGTTCAAGATTGTCATTTTTATTCATTCTCCTGCTCTGTTAAATTACAATCCTAACTAGTATTTAGGACACTGTCAAGGAGAGTCTCACTATTTATGTTAGTACATTCAGACCTTATTGCTTATAAAAGAAAAAAAAGGTTGCAAACAGTTTATTTACTTAGATCCTTGTAATGAATATGTTCTTTAAAGTTAACTTTTTATTAACCTTTTATATAATATATAGCGAGATTTAGAAGTGATATCTGCCTTAATTAGAACCATTTTGACATTGTATATACCTTCACAATGTAATCTTCTTAGAGGACTATATATTGGACACTAAGCCCATCATATTATTAATGGAAACCCATCCTGCACTCTATTACAAACTATCATTGAGGTGCAGCCAAGACCCTTTTTATCTCAGTTATGCTCTGTTTACTATACTACTCGTTCCAGATGTTGTCTTGTCTGCTATCTTCACCTAATGCAGAGCCTCAACTACATTAATGCCTTTCATTGAGGAGGTTAATAGGACACCAGGGCACAGCCTTATATACTAGCTTTTGTACTCACCGTACCCTGGTAATATTATATCAGACGTTCTATGTCTGAGTCATTACATACCACCATAAACACGCTCAAACACCCTTTTTCTCCACTTGAGTTAGGAAAACACACACCCAACCTGTTCTTTTTCACTCGCATCTTAAGGTGTATTAAAATGTATAATAGATAATTAGGGATGGGCGAATGTTTCTAAAAATTCGAAATTTAAAACGAATTTTGATACATTCGTTCAAATCGAATTTCGAATGTTTATATAACATTCTAACATTCTATTTTCGAATTTTCATTTTCGAATTTTTCAATAAAATTCGAAAATATTCGTTCGAATAATAGAATGTAATTCATTCAATTTTAAATGTAATATTCAAATTCGAATGTGACATTCGAATTCGAATGTGTCATTCAAATTTGAAATAGTATTTCTAGTCTACAACTGTGTTTAATAACTGTAATATTCAAATTCGAATGCTACATTCGAATTCGAATGTCACATTCGAAGGAAGTAGTATTTCTAGTCTAATACTGTGTTTTAAATGTAATATTCGAATTCGAATGTGACATTCGAATTTGAATGCCACATTTGAATTCAAAATAATATTTCTAGTCTAATACTGTGTTTTTTAAATGTAATATTCGAATTTGAATGTTTCATTCGAATTCGAAATAGTATTTCTAGTTTGCAACTGTGTTTAATAAATGTAATATTCAAATTCGAATGTGATATTTGATTCAAATGTGACATTCGATTCGAAATAGTATTTCTAGTCTAATACTGTGCTTTATAAATGTAATATTCAAATGTGATATTCAATTCGAATGTGACATTCTAAATAGTGTTTCTAGTCTACAATTGTGTTTTAGAAATGTAATAATCGAATTCGAATGTGACATTCGAATTCGAATGTCACATTCGAAAACTGTAAATAACATTAGAAAATCGAATTTTTAAGAATATTAGTTCTTATCAACATTCTATTATGTAAATCGAATTTCTACAATAACATTCGTTCTAACATTCGAATTCGGATATAAACACATTCACAAATCCCTATAGATAATACCAGGTTTTCAAAAGCTTCACATAAGAAAGATGCATTTCTGAATAGGCGCAAGTGCAAAGTTTAAGCAACAACTTGCAATGCGAGCACAACGAGTGATCTACTAATACTTTTGAGCGTGCCTTTGATAGTATAGGGTACTATAGGTATTTGGTGCATTAAAATGCTTTTGTTAAACATTTTATACAACTTGTAACACCCAATAAAGGGACACAATTACAAGTGGAGTGCAACTGATATTACAGGGTGTTATCTTTTGCACAACCTTAAGTAAAGAATAAAGTATAATCTTGTATTACAGTAAGATGATTAAATATATTAACCAAAGCATCTGTTTTAGTGCAACACAAATTTTCCATGGATAGTAGTAAGTTAAGTGTACTTGTGCACAATCCAAAATACCACTGTAAAAGAGTGCGCTTTTTAAGACCTGAAGTGACCCATTTTTATTAAATACAGTATGATTGCATAATCAACAAATGCATACATAGTAAAAATGGTAACAGATTAGCAACTACTCAGTTTAGTTTCTGATAAATTTGACATTTCTTCCAATTGCTGGCCCTCTGTATCATGTGACAGCCATCAGCAAATCACAGATTAATTTACGTAAAAACTGTGAACTCTTACACATGCTCAGTAGGATCTGGTGCCTCAAATATGAGCACATATTATGTACACTTTGATAATGTAAGTAAATTGGAAATGCATACAGAAGGAGTATCGCTCATTTTGGAACAGCTCTGTGCTTTGTTCTATTTTAGCCCAAGTGTTCTTCTCACAGGTGAGAACTTTCCTGTAGGATTTCAGTACGATCCCGTCTAGTAAGGTCAGTCCTAGTAAATTGTAAACTGTTGTATCTGAATCGTGAAAGAAAATTTGACTTTAGAGTCCCTTTAATAGTATAGCACAGAACTAGATCATCAGCTTAGTGCACCATCTACCTCTAGTGATATCCTTTCATGAATTTTAATGTGTGCCCCCTTAAAAGTCTATTATGTGAGTGATTTAGTGCACCGCCCTATCCAACATGTAGATGTTGGATAGAAGAACTATTGATTGTGCTTGAGTGATGTTAACACACAATAAAGCTAATGTTTTTGTGCTCCACTTGTAACCAAGCCCAAAGAATTATTGACTCTTAGCCAGTTAAATACATGGGCTAAACACATTGGTAAAGTTCTACTTAGGAGCCTTAAAGGGACAGTATACTGTAAAATAGTTTTTCCCTTAATGTGTTTACAATTGCTTTTTTTACCAACTGCAGAGTAAAAAATGTATGAAAATTAGCTTTTAAGGCTTATTTGTGTATATTAAAGCTCTGATTGTGTGTTTTGAAGCCACAACCTAATAAAATGGATTGAGCTTGTAGGTATAATCAGATCTCATTACTGTATCACATTGTGCACATATACCTGCTTCTTTATCTTATATCTGTCCTTAAAACAATCACCAGTACTTTGAGAGAACAATGGAAAATCAACATTGTATTACCTTATCTCTGCTATATCTGACTGGGAGTGTAATTTCTTCTGCTGGCTGTGTTTACAAAGCTTATCTATAGCTGGTACGCGCGGCCACAAACTTTCAGAATAGGTGGGGATACCACATGCTAAATCAACAATTTCAAATGCCAATATAAGGGTAAAGGAGCTACCTGTAAACAATTTAATACACTCCAGCAGGTAAAGTGGATCATTGGGAACAAATTAAAGGGGAGAACATTTTTGAGTAAACTGTCCCTTTAAGAATTCAGCTCTTAAGCAGGACAGGGACAGTGATTGACGGCTAAATGCAGCTTCCACTTATGTGTTCTGTTCGGGAGCTGAAATGTTTGCTTAAACAGAGTGGAACAGGTTTGTAGCTGCTAAGGAGCTTTGAAGAACCTCCCCCCATTCAGCTCCCTTGGCTTCCCAGTTCTGCCTCCTTTTGTGATGTCACAACTTGTGTACATGGGGACATCACCAGCATTTTATTATTATTATTATTATTATTATTATTATTATTATTATCAGTAATTTGTAGAGTGCCAACAGAGTCTGCATTTCCATGAAGCCTGGGAGTGCCACTAACTAGGCCACCAATGTCATCTTTTCATGCACATCGAAGGGGTTAATGATTAATTTTGTACAAAAATCATCAGATAAATGTTTTTAAAGGACTGTGGTTAACCTCATAGTAAAGGTAGGATCAGTAATGTAAAAATTGCATTAATTTTTTGGCAATAGAGGTCCCCTTTGAATGGACATTCAACACCTCTTGTTTAAAATATCTCACATTCTCTAGAGACCAAAAAACAAATTCTGTAAACTAGTTTTAATTCAAAATGCGGCAGACATAGTTTTGCAGCAAGAAAACCTATGTGATTTCCCTAAGGAGCCTGGAACAAGCAAAATTTTTACACAAAATTTGTACTCAAAAGCAAGAAATGGTTAATGTCTCCTTAAAGGGGCAGTCTAGTCAAAATTAAACTTTTATGATTTAAATAGGGCATGCAATTTTAAACAACTTTACAATTCCCTTTTATCATCAAATTTGCTTTGTTCTCTTGGTATTCTTAGTTGAAAGCTAAACCTAGGTAGACTCATATGCTAATTTTAAACCATTGAAGGTCGCCTCTTATCTCAGTGAATGACAGTTTTTCACAGCTAGAGGGCGTTAGTTCATGTGTCCCATATAGATAACATTGTGCTCATGACCGTGGAGTTACTTATGAGAGGGCACTGACTAGCTGAAATGCAAGTCTGTCAAAATAACTGAAATAAGGGGTCAGTCTGTGGAGGCTTAGATACAAGGTAATCCCAGAGGTAAAAAGTATATTAATATAACCGTGTTGGTTATGCAAAACTGTGGAATGGGTAATAAAGGGATTATCTATCTTTTTAAACAATAACAATTCTGGATTAGACTGTCCCTTTAATTAAACATAATTCCATGCTGTTAATGGGCAATAGGATAAACAAGAAGAAGAATTAAAAATAGCATTATGTCTCACTTCCCATTGCTGCTATTTATGTAGAGTTTGTATGGTTGCTTATATATGAAACACAAAATTGTTGTTTCATGATTTAGACCGCATACAATTAAAAACATAAAATTAGGTAGGTAGCGTGCACGTTTCTAGAGCAGTACATGACAGGAAACACTGCTGCCATCTAGTGTTCTTGCAAATGCATAACGCAGTTCTAAACCTACTCCAGTCAAGTGCACGCTCCTACACATTCCTATCTGCTTTAAAAAAAAAAGGTACTAAGACAACAAAATAGTTTTGATAACAGGAGTAGATTAGACATTTTTTTTAAGGTAACACTCTATTTGAATCATGAAAATATTTTTGGTCCCTTTATGCCTTGTCTGCTAGCAATGATAAGCAAAAGAAGAAATAAAAATAGTTACAAGATGTTGTTGTTACCACCACACATAATAAGAGTTCATTTATTAAACAACTGCATCAATGTTATTTCACTATTAAATTGAAATTATTCCACTGAAAATAAATGAGGAATGCAATTTACTTCTCACGTTACGTCTGATATTCCAACCTCGCCACTTAGGTGAGATATTCTAAGAAGTGTGGTCGGTACGGCAAGGCCCTTAAAAAAAATAATTAGAAACACAAATGTTAATAATACATGGTCTAAAACAAATCCCAAAGCTGCCGATAGACATGGCAAAGCACCTAGCACAGTGAAGGGGGTAAGTCTTGCAGAGTTGGGCAGCATAATTAAAATATATATGAAGCCTTAACGAAGCCCCATTTCAGTTTGTATGCAGGGGTGAAACGAACATGTGGTTGGCTAAAACAGTCTTTGTGTAAAGGCTAATTCCAAGGAAGATGCAAACGCTTTGTTACAAGGAGAATTGAGAAAGCTGGAGACACGAACTGAGCAAGCATTAAAGGGAAGTTATATGGAGCAGTGAACAGGCAAGAAGAAATCAGTTTGCTTCAAAAGTAACAGCAGGATCCCTGTGATTCACAAGCAGGCCCTACTAACAGAGATGATGACATCACACACCGGGCGTTCTATGGCGGATCACAAGATCTAAAGTACAGATGAAATCGTCCATAACAGCAGTAAAACGGCATCAGTGACTGGCTCAGGTGAGCGACTGTAACAAGGCTGTGGGAATCCAGCAAGGTCGCGGTGAGCAGCGGGACAGTAAGGGTTTTTGAAACAAACCTTACACAGGATGAAAAAGGCTTTCCAGTGGAGGTGGTATGTGCTATAGTAACCTGCTTGATTTAACCCCTTAAGGACCACAGCACTTTTCCATTTTCTGACCGTTTGGGACCAGGGCTATATTTACATTTCTGCGGTGTTTGTGTTTAGCTGTAATTTTCTTCTTACTCATTTACTGTACCCACACCTATTATATACAATTTTTCTCGTCATTAAATGGACTTTCTAAAGATACCATTATTTTCATCATATTATATAATTTACTATAATTTTTTTTATAAAATATGATGAAAAAATAGAGAAACACACACTTTTTCTAACTTTGACCCCCAAAATCTGTTACACATCTACAACCACCAAAAAACAACCTTACTAAATAGTTTCTAAAGTTTGTCCTGAGTTTAGAAATACCCAATGTTTACATGTTCACTGCCAAATGCGATCAAACAAAAAAAAAGTTACATTTTTCACACTTTTAGGTTTCTCACTAAAATTATTTACAAACAGCTTGTGCAATTATGGCACATATGGTTGTAAATGCTTTTATGGCTTTGGCATTGCCGCTGCGCACCACACTTGTATTTATGCCCAGCAGTTAAGCGGTTAATTGGGTAGCTTGTAGGGTTAATTTGAGCTATTGGGGGATATTTATCAAAGCCTCAACCGCAAATATGCCGGAATTCCGCAGCGTAATTGTTGCGAGTTTGATTCAACCTAATTATTAAAGCCTACAGACCGGCAAATGTTGAAATTTGTTACGTAACATACGATCCACATATGATCCGCCGGTCTCAATCCGACATAGATCGATGCTTACGTCATTACAGATGTTCCGAATTCACATTTGGCTCTATCTGACACTTTTTCCCAGTTATCAAACTTCTAACAGGTACCCTTGTGGCTATTCCGGCCCAGCGTACCTAGTTTTCAATCCGCCACCCTGGAGGCCGCGAATGCCATAGAAATCAATAGGAGTCTAAAAGCAGCGAAAACTTATGTTCGATGCTGCCAGATATCCCTTTGATTTATATGGTAGAAAACAAGTTACGTTTACACCTAACACACTAACATAAACCCTGAGTCTAAACACCCCTATTCTGCCACCCCTGACATCGCCGCAACCTAAATAAAATGTATTAGCCCCTATTCCGCCGCTCCCGACCCCGCCGCAACATAAATAAAGTTATTAACCCCTATTCCGCCGCTCCCCGACACCGCCGCAACCTAAATAAAAGTATTAACCCCTATCCCGCTGCTCCCCAACCGCGATGCAACCTAAATAAAAGTATTAACCCCTAAACCTCTGGCCTCCCACATCACTACCACTAACTAAACCTATTAACCCCTAAACCGTCAGCCCCCCACATCGCCATAAACTAAATTAAGCTATTAAACCCTAAACCTAACAACCCGCTAACTTTAAATTAAAATAACAACATCCCTATCTTCAAATAAACTTACCTGTAGAATTAAAATATACTATTTTCAAATATTAATTAACCTACCCTAACTATTATACTACAATTAAATTAAACTACCAATTAAATTAATTAAATTACATATTAAAAAACCCTAACCCTACTCAAATTAATTAAATATACTATTAAACCTTATTACAAATTACAAAAAACACTAACGGCTAGATTACGAGTTGTGCGTTAGGTTAAAAAAGCAGTGTTAAGAGGTCCTAACGCTGCTTTTTAACGCCCGCTGGTATTACGAGTCTTGAAGGTATAGACTCACCGCTCACTTTTTTGGCCAGACTTGGAAATACCACAAATACACTTACGTAAATTGCGTATCCTCTTTTTCAATGGGACTTGCATAGCACCGGTATTACAAGTCTGCCAAAAAGTGAGCGGTAGACCCTCTCCTGTCAAGACCGGTACCGCATTTTAAAGTCAGTAGTTAAGAGTTTTACACTACAACGCCGTAGCATAAAACTCTTAACTAAAGTGCTAAAAAGTACACTCACACCCATAAACTACCTATTAACCACTAAACCGAGGCCCTCCCGCATCCCAAACACACACAAAATAAAATTAACCCCTAATCTGCCGAACCGGACATCGCCGCCACTATAATAAATATATTAACCCCTAAACCGCTGCACTCCCGCCTCGCAAACATAAGTTAAATATTATTAACCCCTAATCTGCCGGCCATAACATCGCCGACACCTACCTACATTTATTAACCCCTAATCTGCTGCCCCAACGTCGCCGCCACTATACTAAAGTTATTAACCCCTAAATCTAAGTCTAACCCTAACCCCCCCTAACAAATATAATTTAAATAAATATAAATAAAAATTACTATAATTAACTAAATTATTACTATTTAAAACTAAATACTTACCTATAAAATAAACCCTAAGATAGCTACAATATAACTAATAGTTACATTGTAGCTATCTTAGGGTTTATTTTTATTTTACAGGCAAGTTTGTATTTATTTTAACTAGGTAGAATAGTTATTAAATAGTTATTAACTATTTAATAACTTCCTAGCTAAAATAAATACAAAAGTACCTGTAAAATAAAACCTAACCTAAGTTACAATAACACCTAACACTACACTATAATTAAATGACTTACCTAAATTAAATACAATTAAATACAATTAAATAAAATTAGCTAAAGTACAAAAAAAACAAACACTAAATTACAGAAAATAATAAACAAATTACAAGATTTTTAAACTAATTACACCTAATCTAATCCCCCTAACAAAATAAAAAAGCCCCCCCAAAATAAAAAAAGCCCTACTCTACACTAAATTACAAATAGCCCTTAAGAGGGCCTTTTGCGGGGCATTGCCCCAAAGTAATCAGCTCTTTTACCTGTAAAAAAAAATTACAAATCCCCCCCCAACATTAAAACCCACCACCCACACAACCAACCATACTCTAAAACCCACCCAATACCCCCTTAAAAAAAGCTAACACTAATCCCTTGAAGATCACCTTACCGGGAGAAGTCTTCATCCAACTGGGCCGAAGTCCTCAACGAAGCCGGGAGAAGTCTTCATCCAAGCCGGGCGAAGTGATCCTCCAGACGGGCAGAAGTCTTCATCCAGATGGCATCTTCTATCTTCATCCATCCGGCCCGGAGCGGGTCCATCTTCAAGACATCCGATGCGGAGCATCCTCTTCATCCGACGGCTCTTCTGGAATGAAGGTTCCTTTAAAAGACGTCATCCAAGATGGCGTCCCTTCAATTCCGATTGGCTGATAGAATTCTAGAATTATTTTGGTGGGGCTTTTTTATTTTGTTAGGGGGATTACATTAGGTGTAATTAGTTTAAAAATCTTGTAATTTGTTTATTATTTTCTGTAATTTAGTGTTTGTTTTTTGTACTTTAGATAATTTAATTTAATTGTATTTAATTTATGGAAATAATTTAATTATAGTGTAGTGTTAGGTGTAATTGTAACTTAGGTTAGGTTTTATTTTACAGGTACTTTTGTATTTATTTTATCTAGGTAGTTATTAAATAGTTAATAACTATTTAATAACTATTGTACCTAGTTAAAATAAATACAAACTTGCCTGTAAAATAAAAATAAATCCTAAGCTAGCTACAATGTAACTATTAGTTATATTGTAGCTAGCTTAGGGTTTATGTTATAGGTAAGTATTTAGTTTTAAACAGGAATAATTTAATTAATGATAGGATTTTTTATTTTGATTTCTTTAATTATATTTAAGTTAGGGGGTGTTAGGTTTAGGGTTAGACTTAGGTTTAGGGGTTAATAACTTTAATATAGTGGCGGCGACGCTGGGGGCGGCAGATTAGGTAGGTGTCGGCGATGTTATGGCCGGCAGATTAGGGGTTAATAATATTTAACTAATGTTTGCAAGGCGGGAGTGTGGCGTTTTAGGGGTTAATATGTTTATTATAGTGGCGGTGACGTTGGGGGCGGCAGATTAGCGTTTAAAAAGTGTAGGTAGGTTGCGGCGATATTGGGGGCGGCAGATTAGGGGTTAATAAATATAATGTAGGTGTTGGCGATGTTGGGGACAGCAGATTAGGGGTTCATAAGTATAATGTAGGTGGCGGCGGTGTCTGGAGCGGCAGATTAGGGGTTAATAATTATAATGTAGGTGTCGGCGATGTCGGGGGTGGCAGATTAGGGGTTAATAAGTGTAAGATTAGGGATGTTTAGACTCGGGGTTCATGTTAGGGTGTTAGGTGTAGACATAAAATGTATTTCCCCATAGGAATCAATGGGGCTGCGTTAAGGAGTTTTACGCTGCCTTTCTGCAGATGTTAGACTTTTTTTCAGCCGGCTCTCCCCGTTGATTTCTATGGAGAAATCGTGCACGAGCACGTTACACCAGCTCACCGCTAACGTAAGCAGCGCTGGTATTGGAGTGCGGTAAGGAGCAAAATTTTGCTCAACGCTCACTTCTTGTCTGGTTTGTAAAAACCCGTAATACCAGCGCTGTCTGTAACTGAGCGGTGAGCATAAACTGCTCGTTAGCACCGCACAGCCTCTAACGCAAAACTCATAATCTAGGTGTATGTTAAAAAAAATAAAAAAACACATTATCAAAAATAAAAAAGAATTATACCTAATCTAATAGCCCTATCAAAAAAGCCCACCCAAAAAAAAAAAAAAACTAGCCTACAATAAACTACCAATGTCCCTTAAATGGGCCTTTTGTGGAGCATTGCCCCAAAGAATTCAGCTCTTTTACCTGTAAAAAGAAACACCCCCCAACAGTAAAACCCACCACCCAACCCCTCCAAATAAAAAAATAACCTAAGCTCCCCATTGCCCAGAAAAGGGCATTTGTATGGGCATTGCCCTTAAAAGGGCATTTAGCTCTTTTACATGCCCAGACCCTAATCTAAAAATAAAAACCAACCAAAAAACCCTTAAATACACCTAACACTAACCCCCGACTGACGATCAACTTACAGTTTTTGAAGTTCCGCTTGAAGGATCCATCCAGCCAGCAAGAAGTCATCCAGGCGGCCTCATCGATCTTCATCCAGCCGGTGAAGTCCTCATCCAGGCAGCAAGAATTCTTCATCCAGACGGCATCTTCTATCTTCATTCATCCGGAAAGAAGCGGGTACATCCTGAAGACATCCAGCGCGGAGCATCCTCTGTGAACTGGAACTTCAATGCAAGTGACATCATCCAAGATGTCGTCCCTTGCATTCCTATTGGCTGAAAGATTTCAATCAGCCAAAAAGATTAGAGCTGCTAAAATCCTATTGGCTGTTCCAATCAGCCAATAGGATTTCAGCAGCTCTCATTCTATTGGCTGTTCCAATCAGCCAATAGGATGAGAGCTCAATCCTATTGGTTGATTGGAACAGCCAATAGGATGAGAGCTGCTCAAATCCTAGTGGCTGATTGAAATCTTTCAGCCAATAGGAATGCAAGGGACGCCATCTTGGATGACGTTACTTGCATTGAACTTCCAGTTTACGGCGGCGACCGTATGAAGAGGATGCTCCGCGCAGGATGGATGAAGATAGAAGATGCCGTCTGGATGAAGACTTTGCCGGCTGGATGAAGATCGAAGAGGCCGTCTGGATGAAGACTTCTTGCCGGCTGGATGGATCCCTCAAGTGGGACTTCAATAACTGTAAGTGGATCGTCGGGGGTTAGTGTTAGGTTTATTTAAGGGTTTTTTGGGTTGGTTTTATTTTTAGATTAGGGTCTGGGCATGTAAAAGAGCTAAATGCCCTTTTAAGGGCAATTCCCATACAAATGTCCTTTTCAGGGCAATGGGGAGCTTAGGTTATTTTAGATATGTTTTTTATTTGGGTGGGTTGGTTGGTTGGGTGGTGGGTTTTACTGTTGGGGGGTGTTTGAATTTTTTTTTACAGGTAAAAAAGTTGATTTCGTTGGGGCAATGCCCCACAAAAGGCCCTTTTAAGGGCCATTTGTAGTTTATTGTAGGCTAGGAGGTTTTTTATTTTGGGGGGGATTTTTTATTTTGATAGGGCTATTAGATTAGGTGTAATTCTTTTTTATTTTTGATAATGTGGTTTTTATTTTTCATAATTTAGTGTTTGTTTTTTTGTAACAGTGTTTTCTTTTTTTGTAATTTAGTAATTTGTAATAAGGTTTAATTGTATATTTAAATAATTTGAGTAGGGTTAGGGTTTTTTAATATGTAATTTAGTTAATTTAATTGGTAGTTTAATTTAATTGCAGTATAATAGTTATGGTAGGTTAATTAATATTTTAAAATAGGTTTTTATAATTCTGCAGGTAAGTTTAAATTTATTTGAAGATAGGGATGTTGTTATTTTAATTTAAAGTTAGCGGGTTGTTAAGTTTAGGGGTTAATAGCTTAATTTAGTTTATGGCTATGTGGGGGGCTGATGGTTTAGGGGTTAATAGGTTTAGTTAGTGGAAGTGATGTGGGAGGCCAGAGGTTTAGGGGTTAATACTTTTAGTTAGGTTGCGGTGGTGTCGGGGAGAGGCGGAATAGGGGTTAATACATTTATTTAGGTTGCGGTGGGGTCATTGAGCGGCGAGATAGGGGTTAAACATTTTTGTATAGTGGCGGCATTTAGTGACAGGGTATAAATAAAGTTTTGAAAAAAACAAATAGACGCGAGATCGATGACTGCTAGTTAACAACAGTCCGATGCTCATTGCCCCGTACGTGGTGCATGTCTTTTTGCCGGCTTTTACCATAACTAAGGAGAGCGTATTGAGATATGCGGCCGTGGTGTTAGGTGATAAAGTAACAAAGTTGAGGCTTTAATAAATATCCCCCTTAGTGTAGAGATTGGCCTCCCCCTCCCTCAATGACCCCCCTCAAATAGCTCTCTTCACTCCCCCACCTCACAATTGTCACCGCCATCTTAAAGGGACACTAAACGCAATTTTTTTTCTTTAATGATTCAGATAGAGCATGCAATTTTAAGCAACTTTCTAATTTACTCCTATTATCAATTTTTATTTGTTCTCTTGTTATCTTTATTTAAAAAGCAGGAATGTGATCTGGGTTATGCTTGCTGATTGGTGGGTAAATGTCAGCATCCAATAAGCAAGCGCTATCCATGGTGCTGAACCTAAAATGGGCTGGTTGCTAAGATTTACATTCATGATTTTCAAATAAAGATAGCAAAAGAACAAATAAAAATTGATAGTAGGAGTAAATTAGAAAGTTGCTTAAAATTGCATGCTCTATCTGAATCATTAAAGAAAAAATTTGGGTTCAGTGTCCCTTTAGGTGTTTTTTTTTTTTTTTGTTTGTTTGTTTTTTAAGATTTTTTTTTAATATATTTTATACAAAGTGTAGTATCCCCCCATTACCCCACAACCACCCTGATCCCCCCCAAACAGCTCTCTAAGCCTCCCCCTCAACCTATTGGTCACCATCTTAAGTACTGGCAGCTGTCTGCCAGTACCCAGTTTACTTACAAATTTGCCTTTTTTTAATTAAAATAAATATAAACTGTAAATTTTTATGTAGTGTAGCTTCCCCCTCAATACCCTACTCCCCTCCCCTTCCAGGATCACTTTCAAAACGTTTTTCCCCCTCCAGGATCGCTTTCCCTATGGTTCTCTGTCAACTTTCCCTATCCTTCTTAAACATGTTATGTCCGTACGCATGTGCGCTCCTGAGCCCTGCCCCCGCCTCATCCAGTGCTCACGAACCAACTGTAACTTGGATCCGGAATAAGCACCAGCAATGGGCCACCCACCCGCCTCCCTGCAGCTGCTCCCACCCACCAACGATCGGCACCATGCTGGCCAATGCAGAGAGGGCCACAGAGTGCAACAGTATTGCAGCAGTATTGCAGGATGCCTCAATATAGAGGCATTACTGCAATACTCTTAAAGCATCTGGAAGCGATCATAATCGCTTCCAGCGCTTTAAAACCCTGAAGACGTACAGGGTACGTCCTTGGTCATTAAGTGACATTTTTTGTAGGACGTACCCTGTACATCCTTGGTCGTTAAGAGGTTAAGAAAGTATGATCCATTGACTTTGAGAAATCACATATCTGGAATTAAGTCATAAGGTGATCAAAAGGTGATCAAAAGAATGAGGCCAATAGACCTTGTGTGTGGCGAAAGCCGCGGTCAGCAGGCAATAGCAGACTTTTCGAATACAGTTCCCTTAATGACTTTAGCATTACGAAGTGCACCTCTTTCTTTGCTAGGTTGGAATACCTTAAAGGAAATATTATGCTTACAAGCAAAACAAGTATTTGAATGCTTAAGAACTGGCTATTCAATGTTTACTGAGAACTCAGTTTGTGGCTTCCTTAAATGTGTATGCATTTGCATGTTTGCAACAATGTTTACATCTTGACACCTACAGGGGCATTATATATGTAGGTTATTTTCTGTTGATGTAGTAACCTACTGGTTTGATGAGTTGTTGTAACATTTACGTAGGTTGTTTCTTTGTATCAAGTGGTTGACTTTGAAACAAATGTGCACAATAAAAAAGCCCATGTTTAAGAATTAGAGTGCTAAATTCTCTTACTTTGGAGTTATAAGGGAGGATTACCCCTTTCTTTGTATCTCACTTTAAAATAAATCATTTTAAGGGTCTGCACCATTTCTCCTAAGATGATAAATTGGAGATTCAACACAGTGAGTTAAATATAACAGATTATATGCATTATCAAAAGGTCTCTCCATTACCTTAAAAATTAAAAAAAAAAGTTTCATAGATATATATATTTATGTCTTTATATGTGTATTTACATATATTAACATATAAATATATATGTATATAAGTATAAGCATATATATTTATAGAGAAAACACATTCCCCATAGATCGCTATGTAAAGGCAATTTTCGCTTAGCGCAAAGTGCTACCGCAAGCTTGCGGTAACATTAACCAGCTATGTGCTCTGTAAACAGGCAAATTAGCCCCTTTATGGGTGCACGTTAAATTAGCGCTCCATTTGTAATATAGCCCTTTGTGTGATTTCTCTCCATGTCAGCTAGGATTTGAATATCAGTCCCATTGTCTTTTAGAAAAAAATTGTTACAAGTATGTATTTATATTTTTTCTTCTATATTTTTTCATTTAGTATGATAATTACAGTTTGTGACTAAGGACCCTTAAAAAAATAAATAAAAGGAAAATATATGTAATTGAATTCTATCATCTGAAAACAGGTAATCAATGATTTAGGCTAGCAGGTGGTAAAGATTGTACAGTTAAAATGTACTTGATTATAGAGCTATGCAACCAGAAAATTGCAGCCAAAGCAGAACGCTTTCAAATGCCAAGATCTAATTGAGATGTGTTATTATGCATTTACCTCCCTCTGGTTGTCCACTCATTGGGACGGATTTCTGAAGAGTTCTCTGAGAATTCACTTATTTTAGGCTGGAATTTCACGTGCTTGCTATAATTAGCAACAGTGCAGAGAATGAATCATATGGCTGGAAATGGTTTAATGTATACACCAGAGAATTTAACATTTTAAATGCCAAGAGCATAGGAATGGTTTGTATGCTTTCAACTTATATATGTCTTGCCTTAAAGAGGTATTATGCTATAAAATACTAAAATAAGAAAACTAAAACACTGCAATATACATTCCTTATTTATTTTGCCTGTTTTTGCTGTTAACCAAAAAAAAAAAAACTCTTACATTATGTTTGTTTTACACCATTCAGAAGGGCTGTGTCCCTTTATCATACTTAACGGTATGGTAAACAAAAATGTTATTGTTTAAAAATATAGATAATTCCTTTATTTACCATACCCCAGTTTTGCATAACCAACACCGTTATATTTATATACTTTTTACCGCTGTAATTACCTTGTATCTAAGCCTCTGCAGACGGCCCTTATCTCAGTGCTTTTGACTTTTGACTTGCATTTCAGGCAATTAGTGCTGACTGTTAAATAACTTCACGGCCGTGAGCACAATATTATCCATAAAGCACACATGAACTAACGCCCTCTAGCTGTGAAAAACTGTCAAATGCATTGTTAAAAAGCATTATTAAGTACTGGAATACCTGGTGATTGGTAGCTATTCACATATGTGTCTCTTGTCATTGGTTCACAAGATGTGTGTTCAGTGCATTTCTACTTTGGAGCTCACTTTAATTATGGGCCAGATAACAAGTGGAGTGTGTAATACTTTATTTTAATGTATTTTTTTATATGTCTTGTGCAGCTTTTTTTAAAAACCATTACACTTTACTTCAGGTATGAAGTTGCTCTAAATATTCTAGCACAGTTTCGGCTTTCGCTGGAGCGCAAACTATAACTTTCAACTTTAAATACAAGCGCAAGTTATAATAGATGCAATATCTTTTGAAAGTATAGGCTGCAGTCAAGCAAAGTCGGCCTTCTCTGGTTAACGCTCTTTACAATGGGCTTGTAATATCAAAGTTGCACGATAATGGTAGCATGGTCAAGCGATATTGGTTATGCAATCATGCGCTATAATTAGTGTGCCACTTGTAATCTGGCCCATTGTGTTTAAACATTAAGGGCTATATAACAAGTGGAACGCTAATTTATCGCCTGCCCGTAATTGGGCAAATAAACAATTAGCGCTCAAACCCCTGTTTAATTTTTTTAAATGTGCCCCAATTGCCCCTAAAATACTGTGGCCGGACTGTTATCCATCGGACGCTTGTCCGACGGATAATATTTCGAAAGACATTTATCCGTCTGCTGGGTGGGAAAGAGGCTTAAAAATCTTCTTTGCTATATATACATTATATATATATATATATATATATATATATATATACACATACATATATATTAACTTACATATACATATTATAATATATTAACTTATAATGATATTATGTGTTAAAAGTACATCGTGAGGGTAGGGACCCATGGATAGGTTCCCAGAGGCAGTTGCAGCGCCCGAGTCACTGATTGTAACAGAAAATTTTGGATCGTATGTGCCCTCGGCCGAATGTCTCTTGATTTATTTAAGTAAATCTTATATATTATGTGCTATTGACTTTAAAAAGTTTAATCTTGAGTATTCATTGTATTTTTCTAAAATTTTCTTTATCCTGTTTATGATTTCATTTTTTTTTTTTTTTGTTTTCTCAGTTCAACTCCAGAATCAATTTTTTTCAATTGGTAACTCCCATTCTGCTTGTTCCTTTCTTATTTTTGAAACTAGTCTGCAAATGCTTGGGTGAGTTACAGATATTCGTTGGTCAAATGCTCTGTGCCATCCTTCTAGAGAGTTTGTTTGTTCTAGGTAACCCTAATTTTGTTCTTTCAAAAGTGTTCCACATCGTAATATCGAAAGTAGGTTTTCTTCTTGTACCTTGTTGTAGTTCGCCAATCCAGGTTTTTTCAAAATAATTTAAAAATTCAGATATAATGTTACTGTTTTGTTTTTCTATTGATTTTACAAAGTCATTAAATGTTTCAACTACATCTTCCCCTGGCACAAATGCTAATGCTTCTAAGCATTTTATGATCAGAGCATTTTATTCATTATTATACCATATTTTTTAAGCCCAAAGATTGTATTTTTCTCCACAGGCCTTGGGAAAAATGGAAAAAGCATCCATAAATTATTGTATTTTGTAAAAAAAATTGTCAAGCAATTTATTGCTGCTCTTTCAAAATCTACAGTAATTGATATAGGATTGATATCTGGATTTTTTTTTCTTTTATAATACTAAAAATTAAATTATAAGTTCCCTGATTTTTATTTTTTGATATGCAGTATACTAATGGTATGGTATGGTTATCTTCTATTAAAACATGTATTGTATACAACTGAAAACCTAAAGGAGCTGAGTCAAATGTTCCGTCACAGAGCCAGTGTTGTTTTTTTGAAAGAAGATCTACATTTTTTTTAGTAGACAGAATGATTAAATTTTAACTTTCGTGCATGATGAAATCTTCTCCTCTGGTTGTTTTTCTTAATTCATCATTTAAAATGTTTCCATTTGGTGTTGTTTGCTGTCGACGTACCATTCTGGCAAGAGTTTTTTTAGGTAGTGCTCCTGCTGCTTCAAGGGGGAAATTAGATGTGCAATTTTGTATTATGCTTGATGTTACTTCCTCTGAATTTTTAGCAACTTCTTTTATTTTTTCAATTGTTTTCATAGATAAAATTCTTGCTGCATCAGGTGGATATGAATGATTTAATGCGTCTTTTTCAATTATATCATTAATGGTTTTTAGCCTTCCTCCACAAAAACCTTTTTCTTCACATCTCCAATATGTTACATTTTTTTTTTTTTTTTTTTTGTCTACAATGTATGCATAACCTTCATGTAACATTTTTCTTCCTCCTATTTACATGTCTTTATGAACTCCATTTTTTTAATTTGATATGGTTTGTGTTGTCTTTTTTACCTCAGCAGTGCACAATATATATTTAAATGCTCCGCTTTTTTAGTGATGACAATTACGCAATTACGTGATTGTGCTGTTCGGCGTGCAGTCGGAAACAGTGTATCTCGGACATATGTCTGACTGACGAATGTGCTTTGGCATTCTGTCCATTGGCATATTGTCCGAGCATCTAAAATACAATGTAGCAGTAGTGTGCATTTTTTAAAATAAAAAATAAGCATCTCAAATAAATAAAATGTACAAAGCAGTTTTTAGGGGCTTAAGTTGGTCGGTGTGGGGTGTTAGAAAAAAAAAATGGCACTGAAAAGCCATTGCAGTCTGTGGGGACTGTGTGTTCAATATAAATATATATGTAAATGCTTATATAGATAAATATTTATGTGTTAATATGTATATATACCATTTTAACACATAAATATATGTATATATTCATATACATATATATTTATATTTGCTGTACATCGCTACGCGACTTACCCCCTTCGATGAGCTAGTTCTCATTCCGTATCTGACGGCATGAGAATAAGACTGCCATTGGAGCCTATGGAAGCGCGCTCTCATGAGTCAATGCTTCAGTGCAATGCGAACGCTAACTCGAGTTCGCATTGCACCTCACTTGTGATACCAGCACACATTTGCGTGTGCTGATATTACTTAGTTGAGTGCAAATATTGCTTTCGCTGAAGAGATATTTTGCCCTCAACTTTTAATATGGTCCATAGATGTCAATCACAATACTCTAGAAGAGTTTGATGATTTTTCCACAAAATTTGCAACGAAGGGGAAAAAAAGGAATTGTACCAGGCTTTTCAAGGGTGTTTCACTCAATGGCTCTTGATTTGCAAAACCTTATAAACTGGGCTAACAAGGGATTGAGGGGTACAAAAAACAAGGTAACCCTTTGTGCTGATAAAAAAACAAAATTTATTCCAAACATTTAAAAATATTGGACAGCAAGTCACCCAAAACAAATGTGATGGGAAAGTGCAGCACAATGGCTTATGCCTGGTGTGTGTGTTCTATTGCCTTAAAAATCATTAAAAACATTCCTATTGGTTATTGGAAAGCGCTAACCCTTCCTCCAGAGCCTGATTGACAATTTTATGTATAATGATACATTTGTCTTAACAGATGTGTTACATGGGAAACTTGTAAGGGGATTTAACACATAATCAGTGATTATAGTTATTTCAGACTCTCTATGCCTATGCCCAAACGGCCCTATTCAGACTATCTAAACAAACATATATCATGAGATACCAATTATGTGATATATGGTAACTCACACACAATTATAATATTAAACAGCTTCAAATTCAAACCACTACATCACTTTTGGCACCAGATAGAAAATATGTAATACAGTGATTTGTTTAGCATTGAATATAGTGTAAATAAAGTACATAGCGGTAGTTAGTAGGTAAACATAACTCTTGTTAGATGTAAAACTATAACAATACTCTTTATCTGATTTCTTTCATGTGTACTGTTATGCAATGGATATTGACAGAAAGCATATTTAAATTTAATACACAGATTGTATAATGCAAAATTTGACATATGCAATCATTAAATTATGAAATTGCTGCTATCTTAAAACATATTAAACACAAATCCACGCCTGTTATATATATACTGGTATTACGAGTCAGGCAGGTACAGGTGTACCGCTCACTTTTCTTTCGCGACTCGAGGCTACCGCAAATCCCCTTACGTCAATTGTCTATCCTATCTTTTCTATGGGATTTGCCTAACTCCGGTATTACGAGTTTTGGAAGAAGTGAGCACTAGACCCTCTCCTGTCCAGACTCCTACTGCATATAAAAGTCAGTAGTTAAGAGTTTTATGGGCTAACACCGGAACATAAAGCTCTTAACTAAAGTGCTAACAAGTACACTTACACCCATATACTACCTATTAACCCCTAAACCGAGGCCCCCCCCCCACATCGCAAAAACTAAAATACATTTTTTTAACCCCTAATCTGCCGACCGGACATCGCCACCACCTACATTATACCTATGAACCCCTAATCTGCTGCGCCTAGCATCGCAGATACCTATATTTTATTTATTAACCCCTAATCTACCGCCCACAACATTGCCGCCTCCTACCTACAATTATTAACCCCTAATCTGCCGACTGGACATCGCCGTCACTTTAATAAATGTATTAACCCCTAAACCGCCGCACTCCTGCCTCGCAAACACTATTTAAATTTTATTAACCCTTTAATCTGCCCCCCCAACGTCGCCGACCACCTACCTACATTTATTAACCCATAATCTTCCGACCCCAACGTCGCCACTACTATAATACATTTATTAACCCCTAAACCTAAGTCTAACCCTAACCCTAACTTACATATAATTTAAATTATGGTAATGAGAGTGTAGTAAACTCCACCATGTACCACACCCTTAGGGGGCGCCTCCTACTAGGATAGGCAAAATACAAATATCATTGAGTCCAAAGCAAATAGCTATAAGAAAGGATTTGATAAAATATAAATATACAAATAAATGAGAACTACCAAAATGTCCCCAAAAAGTGGAATTAGGAAGGATGATTTCACAAGCAAGAAAATCCAGACACAGCGTGGCAGCTCTCAGTCATAGGATGGTCTTCCTGTGGTGTGGATAACTGAAAAAAGAAAACAGAGGCGCCAACATGGCCTAGTACAGCCAAAAATGAAAACTACACATGGAACAGGATCAGAAATGTACTCACAAATGGAGCGCACCCACTGGTGCTAATGTTGCATACTGGAGCCTCCCAGTGGTCCAGCTCACTGATGAAATCAGACAGTCATTCAGGATCCTTAGGAAGGCTAGCAATGGTATTCCTGGGTGAACATAAAACAAACAAACGTAGCCCAGTAACTATTGAGACAGAACAAGGGGTAGGTGTAAAAAAACACTTACAAGATCCACTACACCTGCAGGTGCACTATCAGCAGTCTGGGACCAATCAGTAGCCCAGCAGAGTGAATACCCCAGGCTACACCCATAATTTTCCTCAGAAGGACAGTTGCAGAGAAACCAGCAGATGTAGATTTAGGAAATCCAACATACAAAAAGCAAGTGTATGTAGTATAAACTTTTATTAAAATGCAACGCGTTTCTCAGCTATCAAGAGAGCTGTTTCATCAGGCTAAAAATACACTATTAAAAATACCTCTGCTATATAAAGGGAAAAGGATGGTAGACATCAGTTCTTATAGGTCAAACAATTAGAGCATATGATTGCTATCAACTGTAAATAATTGGTTGGTATGGTAACATTCATCAACAATTGATTTCATATATAGTATGAGACACATATAAACATCAAATCATATATACTTGTTTGGTATTAGATAACATATATACATATATACAGACAACCATCATATAAATCAAGAATAAAATCTCAAATAAGATAGATAAACATACAGAAATAAAATAAAAAATCGTCATATGCCCCATAAGTGTTCAGAAAAGCATGACAATATTGCTGAGATCCTACACCAGTTTTAAACGTGATAATACCTAAGGAAACAACAAATCACCATCCGAGTATATCCAAGTTCTCATGAGGTAAGAGCGCGAGCACAATAAGAGTAATTATTATAAAAATGTTGTCCTAAGTTGCTCTGTGCCTGTGATATTATAGATCAGATAACTTGGGCAACAAATTATTGCTCGTTATATAGCGCATATGACTAACCTTACCGTCTCTTCGAAATATGAGTACAATCATCCTGGGCATATTGTTTATAAGCACATGTACCTCAAAGTATTTTTACAATGCAGGTGAAATCCCTAAAGTAGAGTGATGCTGCAATCGCTCCTCCTATCGTAGTCGGTGTGTGTGGGTACAGGTATCTCAGGGCCAATCCGATCGTGTGATTAGTTGTTAACAGTGGTAGCCCCGCCCACATATGAAATTCGACACAGGTAAAAGAAACAGAATTGTGTAAGTTAGAACTGAAACAGTTCTGCACTGACAAACTAATGTGAATGTGGTGAGATAGTTTAGAGAACGGATAAGCTGCTGTCCTCAAATAGACATACTAGTGCTCGTGAAATATTGGTGTGACGTGCTATTGACTACCAATGAGAATAACAGATGGACCAAAATGACGTGCTAGCAACTGCCAATGGGGTTACTGAGAGGACTTATTCTGGGTTGGGCTTGTCTCCATGTAAACAAACTATAATCCCTAGCACTCATTAAAAAAACAAGCTCCCATTGAAGACGATCAGTGCAATAAATAAATAATACATAAAGAAATGAAGCATGTTGTATGAGCTAAATATGTTATGTGTATCTATATATATTTTTGGGGACCAAATGCTTGCGTGACCCTCTACTTATGTAAGTATACAAATATAATCAAGAGTGTCAAATGTGAGCAAATCTGTGTGATCCAGACTATATAATGTGGATACATCTTTATATATATATATATATATATATATATAAAATGCAAATAAAGTGAAGTGCATGTATATGATAAGAAGATAAACTAGCAAGTTATATGAATTAAATGTGTTGTGTGTATATATATGTACCTAGGGACCAACTGCTGGCGTGACCCTATGCTTGTAAGTATAATCAAAACAATTAGATAATATGAGCAAATCTGTATAATACAGACTATATAAAGTGAATAAATCTTACATATATATGTGTAAAGTGCAAAAAGTGGAGTACATATATGAGATAGGAAAATAAACTATCTCAAAAATATTATTAAAAAAAGTGGTACCCCCTAGTGGTGAAAGGAATTGGGAAGTGATGAGTAAAATGAAATGATATAATATAAGTGCATAGTTAAAAAATAATATAACAAACATATTATGATAATCAGATTAGTTGCACAATGATAGATGAGTGTATGGGAAATAATAAATGTTGTGAAACCTGAACCTGGTTATTACGAAGTGATGTTTCATGAACTAGTGATTACAAATAGTATAAATAAAATAATACATCCATATAATAATAAGGCCAAAAAAGTGGAGACCTAAAATACTAGTCCTCATATAGAGCTACTTGATGGTAAATGTAGAGGATATTGTTAAAAATTATTTATGTCCCGATTTTAGAAAACCAATTGAGCTTACTAGATATTCTATATCGAATTTGTGACATAACACTTAAATAGGATCAGAAATAGAGGGGGTAATACCACTAAGAGTCACCTCATTAATGAGGTCCTCTAGATATAAATAAACTAGATCGGTGGTAGAATATGAGCTCTCACATCAGAGCATTCCCTATTCAAAATGATGCCATATCTAGGTTTTCATTTAGCCCCCCAGGTTGAAGTGTATCCAGTTTTTTTTATCCAATAGGATTCTCTCCTCCTAAGGGTGAGAAATACATCCTTATTGGATCTGGAGATCATTTCTATGGGTGATATCCTCATTGGATTCTTCTGTGTCTTATGATGATTAAGACAATGCCTAGAGACACTGTGAGATTTGGATAATTTTTTAATATTATAGGAGTGTTCGCCCCATCTTTTTTTGATTTTATGACAGGTGCGGCCTACGTATTGTGCCCCACATTTGCAATTCAAAAGGTAAATTACAAAAGAAGTTTCACATGTCGTATGACCTTTGATCATAAAAGTTTCACCCGTCATTGAAGATGTGAAAGTGGAAGCTCTATGGGATATGAAGCTACACATTGGGGGGTAGTTATCAAGCCGTCAACCTCAAATACGCTGGAATTCCGCAGCGTATTTGTGGCGAGGCTGATTCGCCTTAGTTATCAAAGGCTCGAGACCGGCAAAAGTAGAATTTTGTGACGTAAGCATCGATCCGCCGGACTCAGTCCGACACAGATCGATTCTTACTTCACTCCAGATGTTCCGCACACAAGTGCGGCACATTCTCACTACTTTTGCTAGCTATCATAAAACTAGCAGGTACGCTCGGCACTTTTACGGCCCAGCGTACCTGGTTTTCAATCCGCCACCCCTGGAGGCGGCGGATCCCATAGGAATCAATGGGAATCTGACCATAGCGAAAGTACAAGTTCGCTGCTGACAGACATCCCATTGATTTCTATGGGAGCTGTCTGCACCTAACACCCTAACATGTACCCCGAGTCTAAACACCACTAATCTGACCCCCCCTACACCGCCGCAACTAAATAAAGTTATTACCCCCTAAACCGCCGCTCCCGGAGCCCACCGCAAGCTACTCTATACATATTAACCCCTAAACCGCCGCTCCCGGAGCCCACCGCAACTATAATAAATGTATTAACCCCTAAACCGCCGCTCCCTGAACCCGCCGCAACCTATATTAAACCTATTAACCCCTATCCTGCCCCCCCTACACCGTCGCCACCTATATTAAACTTATTAACCCCTAATCTGCCCCCCCTACACTGTCGCCACCTATAATAAATCTATTAACCCCTAATCTGCCCCCCCTACACCGTCGCCACCTATAATAAATTTATTAACCCCTATCCTGCCCCCCACTACGCCGCCGCCACTGTAATAAAATGATTAACCCCTAAACCTAAGTCTAACCCTAACCCTAACGCCCCCCTAACTTAAATATTAATTAAATAAATCTAAATAAATTAACTCTTATTAACTAAATGAATCCTATTTAAAACTAAATACTTACCTTTAAAATAAACCCTAATATAGCTACAATATAAATAATAATTATATTCTAGCTATCTTAGGATTTATATTTATTTTACAGGTAACTTTCAATTTATTTTAACCATGTACAATAACTATTAAATAGTTATTAACTATTTAATAGCTTACCTAGCTAAAATAAAGAGAAATGTACCTGTGAAATAAATCCTAACCTAAGTTACAATTACACCTAACACTACACTATACTTTAATAAATTATTCCTATTTAAAAATAAATACTTACCTGTAAAATAAACCCTAAGATAGCTACAATGTAATTAATAATTATATTATAGCTATCTTAGGATTTATATTTATTTTACAGGTAACTTTGTATTTATTTTAGCTAGTTAGAATAGTTATTAAATAGTTATTAACTATTTAATAACTACCTAGCTAAAAGAAATACAAAATTACCTGTAAAATAAATCCTAACCTAAGTTACAATTAAACCTAATACTACACTATCATTAAATTAACTAAATAAACTACCTACAAATAACTACAATTAAATACAATTACATAAACTAACTAAAGTACAAAAAATAAAAAGAGCTAAGTTACAAAAAATAAAAAATTAAGTTACAAACATGTTAAAAATATTACAACAATTTTAAGCTACTTACACCTAATCTAAGCCCCCTAATAAAATAACAACCCCCCCCCAAAATAAAAAAATCCCTACCCTATTCTAAATTAAATAAATTTCAAAGCTCTTTTACCTTACCAGCCCTTAAAAGGGCCATTTGTGGGGGCATGCCCCAAAAAGTTCAGCTCTTTTGCCTGTAAAAGAAAAATACAACCCCCCCCAACATTAAAACCCACCACCCACATACCCCTAATCTAACCCAAACCCCCCTTACAAAAACCTAACACTAATCCCCTGAAGATCATCCTACCTTGAGTCGTCTTCACTCAGCTGAGCCACCGATGGAACTGAAGAGGACATCCGGAGCGGAAGAAGTTAATCCTCCAAGCGGCGCTGAAGAAATCTTCCATCCGATGAAGTCATCATCCAGGCGGCGCTGAAGAGGTCTTCTATCCGGGCGAAGTCATCTTCCAAGCCGGGTCTTGAATCTTCCTTCCGCCGACGCGGAACCACCTTCTTCACCGACGGACTACGACGAATGACGGCTCCTTTAAGGGACGTCATCCAAGATGGCGTCCCCTCAATTCCGATTGGCTGATAGGATTCTATCAGCCAATCGGAATTAAGGTAGGAAAATCTGATTGGCTGATGGAATCAGCCAATCAGATTCAAGTTCAATCCGATTGGCTGATCCAATCAGCCAATCAGATTGAGCTCGCATTCTATTGGCTGATCGGAACAGCCAATAGAATGCGAGCTCAATCTGATTGGCTGATTCCATCAGCCAATCAGATTTTTCCAACCTTAATTCCGATTGGCTGATAGAATCCTATCAGCCAATCGGAATTGAGGGGACGCCATCTTGGATGACGTCCCTTAAAGGAGCCGTCATTCGTCGTAGTCCGTCGGTGAAGAAGGTGGTTCCGCGTCGGCGGAAGGAAGATTCAAGACCCGGCTTGGAAGATGACTTCGCCCGGATAGAAGACCTCTTCAGCGCCGCCTGGATGATGACTTCATCGGATGGAAGATTTCTTCAGCGCCGCTTGGAGGATTAACTTCTTCCGCTCCGGATGTCCTCTTCAGTTCCATCAGTGGCTCGGCTGAGTGAAGACGACTCAAGGTAGGATGATCTTCAGGGGATTAGTGTTAGGTTTTTTTAAGGGGGGTTTGGGTTAGATTAGGGGTATGTGGGTGGTGGGTTTTAATGTTGGGGGGGGGTTGTATTTTTCTTTTACAGGCAAAAGAGCTGAACTTTTTGGGGCATGCCCCCACAAATGGCCCTTTTAAGGGCTGGTAAGGTAAAAGAGCTTTGAAATTTATTTAATTTAGAATAGGGTAGGGATTTTTTTTATTTTTGGGGGGTTTGTTATTTTATTAGGGGGCTTAGATTAGGTGTAAGTAGCTTAAAATTGTTGTAATATTTTTAACATGTTTGTAACTTATTTTTTTATTTTTTGTAACTTAGCTTTTTTTATTTTTTGTACTTTAGTTAGTTTATGTAATTGTATTTAATTGTAGTTATTTGTAGGTAGTTTATTTAGTTAATTTAATGATAGTGTAGTATTAGGTTTAATTGTAACTTAGGTTAGGATTTATTTTACAGGTAATTTTGTATTTCTTTTAGCTAGGTAGTTATTAAATAGTTAATAACTATTTAATAACTATTCTAACTAGCTAAAATAAATACAAAGTTACCTGTAAAATAAATATAAATCCTAAGATAGCTATAATATAATTATTAATTACATTGTAGCTATCTTAGGGTTTATTTTACAGGTAAGTATTTATTTTTAAATAGGAATAATTTATTAAAGTATAGTGTAGTGTTAGGTGTAATTGTAACTTAGGTTAGGATTTATTTCACAGGTACATTTCTCTTTATTTTAGCTAGGTAAGCTATTAAATAGTTAATAACTATTTAATAGTTATTGTACATGGTTAAAATAAATTGAAAGTTACCTGTAAAATAAATATAAATCCTAAGATAGCTAGAATATAATTATTATTTATATTGTAGCGATATTAGGGTTTATTTTAAAGGTAAGTATTTAGTTTTAAATAGGATTCATTTAGTTAATAAGAGTTAATTTATTTAGATTTATTTAATTAATATTTAAGTTAGGGGGGCGTTAGGGTTAGGGTTAGACTTAGGTTTAGGGGTTAATCATTTTATTACAGTGGCGGCGGCGTAGTGGGGGGCAGGATAGGGGTTAATAAATTTATTATAGGTGGCGACGGTGTAGGGGGGGCAGATTAGGGGTTAATAAATTTATTATAGGTGGCGACGGTGTAGGGGGGGCAGGATAGGGGTTAATAGGTTTAATATAGGTTGCGGCGGGTTCATGGAGCGGCGGTTTAGGGGTTAAACTATTTATTTAGTTGCGGAGAGGTGCGGGATCAGCAGGATAGGGGTTAATAATTTTATAATAGAGGGCGACGGTATAGGGGGGGCAGGATAGGGGTTACTAGGTATAATGTAGGTGGCAGCGGTGTCCGGGAGCGGCGGTTTAGGGGTTAATACATTTATAACAGTTGCGGCAGGGTCTAGGAGCGGCGGTTTAGGGGTTAGTAACTTTATTTAGTTGCGGGGGGCTCCGGGGGCGCCGGTATAGGGGGTAGAGCAGTGCAGTTTAGTGTGAGTGCTTAGTGACAGGCTAGCAATAAAGCTGGGAAAAAGCCGAAGGGCAGCGAGATCGGATGAGTGATAACTGTCACAGTCCGCTGCTCATCGCCCCGCGGCTTTTTGACAGCTTTATTTGATAACTTAGGCGAACGTATTCAAGGTCCGCGGCGGCGAAGGTAGGCGAGCTTAGGCGGACGTATTGGGCCGGCGAAGCCAGAAAAGTAGACGGCTTGATAACTACCCCCCATTGGGTTTATCACCCAAAATTTGCTTAAGGATCGGGTCATTGACGAGAATGGACCAATGTTTGTTAAGAATTTTGTTAACTGCAAGGTGATTCGAATTGAATCTGGTGATGAATAAAGGAGGATTTAGTTCTTTGAAACTAGCCTGGTCTTTGGACTTCTTCTTAAAATAGCTGGACCTGTCCTCATTCCTGACTCAATTCATCTCATGGATAATGAGATCATGAGGGTAGCCTTTCTCAAGAAATATGTCACTAATTTCTAGTGCCTGTACATCATAATCTTCAATTCAGGAACAATTTCTCCTAATTCTCCTAAATTGTCCATATGGGATATTAGTTTTCCAGTATTTGTAGTGATTGCTCTCAAAATGGAGAAAGCTATTACAATCAGCAGTCTTGAAGAAAGTTCTGGATGATACCAGGCCATCCATAGTCCTACCCAGAACTAAATCCAAAAATTAAATTTCATCATATTTGATATTATGGGTAAATGATATCCCAAAGTCATTGTTGTTCAAATGATCTATAAAACATAGAATATCATCCCTAGTGCCCTTAAAGATGAAAAGAAGGTCATCGATGTAACGGCCATAGAACACCAGGTTCGCTGCAAACTGGGTATTATATATATAAGTATGTTCAAAGCTACCCATGAAAAGGTTAGCAAAGCTTGGAGCGAACCTGGTGCCCATGGCCGTTCCCTTGATCTGAAGATAATATTTGCTTTGGTAAAGAAAGTAATTGTGTTTTAATATGAAACTGATGAGTAAAATGAGATACTCCACTTGTTGGGCAGGCATATATTTATCTTGTTTAAGGTAGGAGCGTACAGCTCTAATCCCTAATTCATGTTGTATGTTGGAGTGCTCCAACGTCACAAGTGACCCACCAACAGTGCTCATCTAGAGTACAATCTTTTAGTTTAAGCAATAAATCAGAGTCTCTTAAGTAAGAAGGTAATGAAATCACAAACTTTTGGAGAAATTGATCAATATAGGTTGATAAGCTATCTGTGAGGCTTCCGATGCCAGCGATGATGGGTCTCCCCTGGGGTTTCAAGGGGTCCTTATGGACTTTCGGCAAATGATAGTAAAACGCCGTACATGGGTATTTGGGAATACAATAGTCTTTTTCATGTTTTGTCATAATTCCCATGTCAAACCCTTTTTGCAGGACCTCCTGAAGTTGGTTATAAAACTTCGGAGTTGGATCTCCACACAATATCTCATAATAGTCCTTATCATTCAAAATCCGATCTGCTTCTGTCAGAGATAGTCCTGCATATCTTGCAGGACAATCCCCCCGCCCTTGTCTGCCTGTCTAATCACAAGGTCTGATCTCTTAATGAGATTAGCCAAAGCTCTCTTCTTTATAATTGAGATTATTTTTATATCTCAATTTTTTCTGTTTCTTGGCCAATTTCTCCAAAACGGCAACGACAAGATTGGCATATATATCAATATGGCTGCCACTTTTCTTTGGTGGAACAAAGGAAGATTTAGGCCTTAAATTGATGTGAATGTAGCCATCAAATAAATCTTCCATAAGCATACAGGGTTCATAAGTGAAACACCCTTTGCTGAGATGGGAATCCATCTGATTAGTCATAATGGGTCTCAAAGTGTCATTTTTTAGCTTTTTCTCTGCAAAATATTTTTGTAATGACAGTTTCCTGACACAACTATTCACATCAACAAACATCTCATACATATTGAAATGGTTAGATGGACTGAAGGATAGGCCCCTGCCTATGACTCTAATCTCATCATCAGATAAGATATGTGACGAGAGATTATAGATGCCTTTCTTAAGTTTCTCTAGATTTTCCTTTTTTGTGGGTGATGGATTTACCTCTAGCGCCTCACTTCCGATGGGCCTTTTTGCCTTTGGGACATTGGAAGTCCCATATGGCCTTGCCAGACCGGAAGGTCTTGATGTTGGTGGCCCAGCCCTAAAAATGGTGCTTGTAGGGAATTTGTATTGACATTATTGTCAACGTCAGTCCCAATACTTTGTAGGGCTTGGTATCTATTCGGATGTGAGTAGCTGTATTGTTGCGGTCTTTGATCAGTATCAGTAGCCTGTAAAATAAAAATAAATCATAAGCTAGCTACAATGTAACTATTAGTTATATTGCAGCTATCTTATGGTTTATTTTATAGGTAAATATTTAGTTTTAAATAGGAATAATTTATTTAATTGTAGTTATTTTATTTAGATTTATTTAAATTATATTTAAATTAGGGAGGTGTTAGGGTTAGGGTTAGACTTAGGTTTAGGGGTTAATAAATTTATTATAGTGGCGGCGACATTGGGGGGCAGATTAGGGGTTAATAACTATAATGTAGGTGTCGGCGATGTTGGGGGCAGCAGATTAGGGGTTTATAAGTATAATGTAGGTGGCGGCGGGGTCCGGAGCGGCAGATTAGGGGTTAATAGTATAATGCAGGTAGCGACGATGTCAGGGGCGGCAGATTAGGGGTTAATAAGTGTAATATTAGGGTGTTAGGTGCAGACATAACTTTTTTTTCCCCATAGGAAACAATAGGGCTGCGTTTTCAGCCAGCTCAGCCCCATTGTTTCCTAAGGGGAAATTGTGCACGAGCATGTTCAGCCAGCTTCCCGCTGACTTAAGCAATGCTGGTATCGAGGTGAGATGTGGAGCTAAATTTTGCTCAACGCTCACTTTTCTGAGGCTAACGCCGGCTTAAAGAGAACTCGTAATACCAGCGTTGTTTAAAGGGAGCGGTAAGAAAAAAAGGAGCGTTAGCACCGCACAGCCTTACCAAAACTCGTGATCGAGGCGTTAGATTGTGACATTGTAAGTGTTTACTTATGTTAGGTACTATTCTGTCTGAGTCCTTAAAGGGTCCCTAATCTAGCACCCAGAGTCAACTCTTCCCATATCTTAGGGACTATATCCTACCCCTGGTAAAGAAGTTCTATGTCCTTATAAATTGCATACAATGTAAAACAATCTTGGGAAATCAATTATTCCCAATAAATAATTAAATTGTATCTTGATTTTAATCCTTCTGGATGTCTTGTTCTCAATTTGAACATCCAGAAGATCTCTCTTTTGGCCAGTAGTTTGTCTATGTTCCCACCCCTCTTAGGTATTGTTACCTGTTCAATTGCACACCACTTTAGTGTATGTATTTTTCCATAGTGTTTTTCCACAAAGTGGCGTAGCAGAGGGGTAGTGGATTTGCCCTGTGTTATGGTGGAAATATGTTCACGGATGTGTGACTTTACGTCTCTTGAAATGATTCCAATGTATTGGACCCCACATGTCTGAAACTTCAACAAATAAATAACTCGAGAGGACATACAATTCATACATGTTCTGATTTGAAACTCCTCTCCAGTTATGTGAGATGTGAAGGTTTTAGTTTTTTCCAGATATTCCCAAGGCTGACATTTCCTGTGACCACAGCTGTACATGCCTATACTACTCATCCATGTGTTAGTGCTTACTTGCTCAGATTTTAGATCAGTGGAGGATAGCAGTGTGCCCAAAGTAGGGCATTTTCTGGAGCTACACCTGATACCTGCTTTTACTAAATCTGTCAATCTATCGTCTGCCGCTAAAACTGGAAAGTGTTTACGGACTATGGCAGCAATCTGTGGAAACTAAGCACTATAATTTGTTACAAAATTAACCCCATCGAATGTCTGATTCAGTTGAGATTTGCCCTTTAGGAAAGACCATCTGTATCGACTATCTACCTGCTTCCTTGCTTTGGCAATTGTTTTACGTAGGTAGCCTCTTTCTATTAATCTATTTTCTAATTCCCTGGCTTCATGGCGGGTGAATTCACCTTTCACCACTGCAGCTGCAGTATGTTTAGGGTGACAACTATTGCCATGGAGCAAGGAATTACCACTGATATGGTTTTCTATAGACTTTTGTCTGAATCTTACCTTCCCTGGAGCCAATCAATGTGAGCTATAAATAGTTGTGAATCTGAGGCCAATTCCATTAGAAGTTAGCTTATCTACAAATGCTCCAATATTGGATTGCTGACCACTCCATATGAATAGGAGGTCATCAATTGTCATGATCCGGTGTACATGCGCTGAGGACACAGACCCTCGGGGCAGTGGTAGGGATTTGAAGACACCGACCCCTGACCCGGGGAAGAGTATCCTGGACGTGGATAGATGATATTCTGTGATTCATAGTTGCTAGAAGTTATTGTAGAATAAATGGAGGGTGCAACATTTGTATACAATATATTCTGACTTCACTCTGACTTATAGTTAGTTAATAGAAGTAACTGCAGGATTCAATGAGAGAAAAAATATAGCAATGTGGAATGTTCAGGCTTCAGAGTAATCTAGTAAAAGATTGACACTTAGATGCAAACTAAGGTTTGTTGCAGGTTCACAGTACATAATATTATATAAAGCTGTATGTCAGAGTTTAAGCACAGCTGCACAGGTACTTAGACAAGCTGCAAGTTTAGGCATTAATTACTGTTTGTGCATTTAGATGCAAACTTGGTTTGTTGCAGGTTCACAGTATATAATATTATAAAGAGCTGTATGTCAGTAATTAGCGGAGCAGCACAGGTGAAAGTTAAGTTTAAGGCATCAATTACTGTTTGAACATATATTGGAGAATCACATGAAAGCTTTTAATTGAACACATAGATGCAGAGTTCAGAATATGTTAAAATATTTGCAGCAGGATATTTCAGCAATGACAACTTGTAGCAGAGAAATTGTTATAAAGTTCTGAGTAAGATGCTGTTGTAATTAGAGAGTGATGATAACCAAAAGTATGCTTGATTTATAATAAAGTTCTGAGTTTGTTAAGTAGCATTGTCCAGGAAACAGAAAATGGAATTATTTGGATACTTGCAATTTGATAATTTTAGGCATTGGAATAGAAAATGCTGTAGGTTGAAATAGTTGGTAAATTCATACAGGAAACAGTCACAGACCTCTGTTGTTCAGGATCACAACTTCAATGTTAATGCCAAGCACATTAGACCTGAGAAGGCTTAAAAAGAGGCTGATGTAATCAGGTGCATGAATGATTAATCAGGCAGGCAAGCAAGCTGAATTTGAATACTGCCCAAATGCAGCAGTCAGAGAAGGAAGTCTTAAAGGGATAGTGACATTAGGCTGAGATATGTTACAGATCGCCCTCCTCAAAGGCGACCTCCGGGCGCCCAACACAATCCAAAAGGAGAGAGAACAAAAATGATATGGAGTACCGGTAGTAGGTGTATGGAGGTAGTGAGTCCAATCGGAAATCAAGAAAGGAGGGTTGGAAATCTCTTGAAAAAGTTGAATGACGAAGTAAAGGCCATGTAATTCAGGTATCAAAAGATCTTGACAATGATGAGAGCAAAACTTGAAGTCAACTTTTTTGTAGTCATCGTGAGAATGCATGAACATAACATACAATGAGCTTCCTACCACAGAATCATCCTGAGGGTAGATAGGCGGATGTTCTTCATGATAGATGACCATGTACATAGCCAATAAAAAGGCAGCCAGTCCTAGAGAAATGAATAGGCTTTCCTCAGCTTCAGAAATAGGGATGCAGCATTCTGGATTGATAACCAGATTAAGCACCTTTGGGTCAGAAATTTGAGTATCCTCAGAATTAACCTCTTGGCTGAGGATTAGATATACTCCAAAAGAAAAAGCTATAGCCACTTCTAACGCAATAGCAGGGCTTTCTTCAAAATAGGAGAGAGTGTAGAGTGCAAGATTTGTCCAGTTCTTGCCATCTTCTAATTCAATATGAGATGTCTTCTTACTGGATTCAGAATCAAAAGTGTTCTCACTAAGAACAGGTATATGAATGTCCACACCAGGGCAAGGTTCAGGAAAACCCACATCTGGGCAAGGTTCAGTCATATCCTCAGTAGGATCAGGTGAAGAAATGCCCATGCCAGGGCAAGGTTCGGAAGTACCCACATCTGGGCAAGGTTCAGGAATATCCTCAATAGGATCAAGTGTAGGAATGCCCTCACCAGGGCAAGGTTCAACTATAGAGAAAGAAAAAGAACCCACTTTAGAGCCAGGAACCATACTCTCTTCTGAGCAGAGGGCAAGGCTTTCTTCAGGGTTCATAAACGAAGAATTAACAAGACCCACTTTAGAGCCAAGAACCATACTCGCTTCTGAGTAGAGGGCATGGCTATCTTCAGGGTCAAGTATTATTACACCCATTTCTGGGTTAAACAAAGGAATACCCATACCAGGGTTAAAAACAGGAGAGTCCACCTTGATGTCAGGTTTAGTAGTATAATCATGGAAAACAGGAACAGGAATGGGCACTGGGGAATCTTCTTGAAGAACTTTTGTACAAGTTTCAGGTTCAAGAATGTCCACTTGCGAACTTGGTTCAAAGTTGTCCTCACAAGATTCAGTATCAGGAATTCCTGTACAGGAAACTGATGTAGTAGAAAATGTAGGTTGATGCAAAGTATCTCCCAAGGGAAACAATTTCTTAGATGCCGTAACAGAAGAATTTTGAGAAGGTGAAGTGTACTGAAATATGCCACACTCAGGTAGATGCGGAGGAATTGTGACACAAGATTCTGACTGAGAAGTTATCTGGAGTTCAGCAGGCATGCTTATTTGAGTTTGAATATCAGAGCTAAATTCTCCAGGGATTATCTCTGGTAAACTGAAAGGTTGTATATCTGGAACAGAATTATCTTTTGCTTCTAGCACAGGGTTTACAGGTATTGAGGCAGCATGAGAGGAATGCAAGAAATCAATAGTTGGAAACAGTTTTTGTAGTTGTTGTAGAGTCTGAGAAGAGATACCATTAGATGCTTTAAGAACAGACTGATAGTGACTATAGACATCATCCAGCTTGGTGTTGACAGTGTCAGGAGGCAAGAGAGGGTCTGGTACAACAGAAAATAAAACAGGGGAATCAGGCTGAGTTTCCTCTTTGCACTTCTGATTTTCTGTGGGCAGAAGGATTTTCTTCTTCTTCTTCTTCTTCTTTTTCTTAGAGAGCTTAGATTTCTTCCCAGTATGAGGCTTCTTAGGTTGCTGCCATTGTGGCTTGTAGTAAGGTTGAGAACAGAAATCTTCATCACTGGATGCATAATTCTGATGTGATAAATCAGCATGGTAGTTGAGGGGACCTTTTCTCCAAACAGCAGTCTGTAAACCAGATGTCTTTTCTTGCAGCTCTGAATCTGTCCAATCCAACGAATCCATGGTAATATCAGAAATAGGAAGATCAGTATTTCCATGAGAGGTTTCATGATGGGAGCTGTCTGTATCTTCCATATTATAAATATAACAACCAAGGATGTCATTATAGCCAATAGGTTGATGTTTTATCTGAGTTTGTGGTGAATTAAAGTTGTGCTCATACCAGTCTAATGCCAGTTCAGCTGGATCTGTGAAGTCATCCTCCATGTTGACATATTCAGACTCAGAATCAATATCACCAGGATAGGAATTACAAACAGGAGGAGTAGATGGTTTTCTGGAACAGTAGTCATGTCTCTTTAAATCTTTAAAGGTCTGAATTTTTTCTGCTGAATCTATGAATGCATCCTCTTCAGTTACATAGTCAGACACAGAATCAGTTTCACCAAAATGGAAATCACGAACATGAGGAACAGATGAAATTCTAGAATAGTGGTTCTGTCTCTTTAAATCTTTAAAAATCTGAATTTTTTCTGCTGAAGCTATGGTTAAATCCTCTTCATTTTCATAGTCAGATTCAGGATCAGTTTCACCAAAATGGTAACCACGAACATGAGTAGAGGATTGTCTAGAATGGGAGTACTGTGTCTTTAAATTTTTTAAAGTTTGAAAATCTTCTGTTTTTCCTTCAGGGATTGCTTGGGTCTGAGCTATGTTGTAATTTTTTATTTTCCTTTGAGGGTCGGTGCATCCACTACCACTGCGGATCCCTTTTTTGGGCATTAACATTCTGTCATGATCCGGTGTACATGCGCTCAGGACACAGACCCTTGGGGCAGTGGTAGGGATTTGAAGACACTGACCCCTGACCCGGGGAAGAGTATCCTGGACGTGGATAGATGATATTCTGTGATTCATAGTTGCTAGAAGTTATTGTAGAATAAATGGAGGGTGCAACATTTGTATACAATATATTCTGACTTCACTCTGACTTATAGTTAGTTAATAGAAGTAACTGCAGGATTCAATGAGAGAAAAAATATAGCAATGTGGAATGTTCAGGCTTCAGAGTAATCTAGTAAAAGATTGACACTTAGATGCAAACTAAGGTTTGTTGCAGGTTCACAGTACATAATATTATATAAAGCTGTATGTCAGAGTTTAAGCACAGCTGCACAGGTACTTAGACAAGCTTCAAGTTTAGGCATTAATTACTGTTTGTGCATTTAGATGCAAACTTGGTTTGTTGCAGGTTCACAGTATATAATATTATAAAGAGCTGTATGTCAGTAATTAGCAGAGCAGCACAGGTGAAAGTTAAGTTTAAGGCATCAATTACTGTTTGAACATATATTGGAGAATCACATGAAAGCTTTTAATTGAACACATAGATGCAGAGTTCAGAATATGTTAAAATATTTGCAGCAGGATATTTCAGCAATGACAACTTGTAGCAGAGAAATAGTTATAAAGTTTTGAGTAAGATGCTGTTGTAATTAGAGAGTGATGATAACCAAAAGTATGCTTGATTTATAATAAAGTTCTGAGTTTGTTAAGTAGCAGTGTCCAGGAAACAGAAAACTGAATTATTTGGATACTTGCAATTTGATGATTTTAGGCATTGGAATAGAAAATGCTGTAGGTTGAAATAGTTGGTAAATTCATACAGGAAACAGTCACAGACCTCTGTTGTTCAGGATCACAACTTCAATGTTAATGCCAAGCACATTAGACCTGAGAAGGCTTAAAAAGAGGCTGAGGTAATCTTGGTGCATGAATGATTAATCAGGCAGGCAAGCAAGCTGAATGTGAATACTGCCCAAATGCAGCAGTCAGAGAAGGAAGTCTTAAAGGGATAGTGACATTAGGCTGAGATATGTTACATCAATGTACCTCCCGTGCATACAAATGTCATCTTTGTATGGGTTTCTATCTCCAATGATGTGGAAAAATTCCCACCAACATAAAAATAGGTTGGCGTATGACAAGGCAAATTTCGCCCCCATCGCTGTTCCACATCTCTGGAGATAGAATAACCACTGGAATTGAAAAAATATATAAGTTAATAGAAACAGAATGATAGAACAGGGGGGTTCTTGGGTTCTCCACAATGAGATATTCTGATGTTTTTGCATCCAGAAACCCCTGTTCCATCCCATCATCCAAAATCTGATACAGGTATTTTCTAAAGATGTTGGTGGGATCTCTTGGCAATACCATATAGTTTTCTGTCTTAGTGAGTTGCCTTAACGCTTCCTCAACATAGATGGTGTTACGGTTGCCTCCAGGCTGGCTGGAAGTTGGACCGTAGAAAAGGATGCTCCTAGCGCTCACCAAAGGAGCAGCAGCACCGTGGACACTATAACTACTGCGTAGCCACCATCAGTAATGCAGACTATATGAACCACCGCTGCTGGGCTGGTATCTCGCCGTCTGCTCTGCACCCTGGACCTACGACCAGGCTCCAGTAGGCGAACCTCTTCCTTCTGTAGCTAAGGGAGTATGAAGAGCATAGCAATCCCTGTAGTTATATAAGCTGTATCCTACAAACATGAGTCAAAGCTTCAAGTTAGAGGGTCAACATAGGTCTGAAGTGCTGGAGCACACAGCCTGCTTTTATTGAGGTTACATGCAAAACAGGACACTCTCAGGGGGAGGCATACAATCCCCCATCACACATTTGATATTAGATAGAGAGACACTCCCTTTGACAGGCCACAACATTACTTCAGCAGATAACATTACACACAATAAAACAATGCAGTCCACCTTATCAATACTAGTCTGATTAGACAATGGGAAAGTTGATCACTAAACCTAATTAGAGCTAATCCCAGCAGACTTGTATTTAGAATAGGTTTCTTGAAGCTGAACAAAATGTAACTCTTAATGGCACACAATGAAACTGAACCAAGTGGGAGAAAGCCAGGGACAAGTCATTTGACAGGTCTGGGGACATAGTCTTAAAGGGGGCATTGTTCACCAAAGTCACAATATGTCCCCAGACGGTTCCCAAAGGGCCACACACACCCAACAAAAGTCAATATACTCTCAGGGGCACAATCTTCCAGGGGCCATAGTCATGAGGAAGGAGGCTGGCAAATAGGCTTCTCCAAAATCCAGGGAAGCAGGGCAACCTTCCATTTAAAGGGCCAGTCACAAATAGCAGTTTGTAACAGATGGATATATTAAGAACCACCGTACCTCCCTTATCCACATTTTTTATTACAAGGTCTGGATCATCTTGTAACTGTTTAAGGGCTGTCTTCTCTTTGCTACTTAAATTTTGTTCAGTAGAACATTCTGTTGCTTTAAGGCTTATAAAGTCCTTCTCTATTCGGTTAAAAATTGTCTCAATTATTCCTCCCCTGCTGTGTATGGGATAGAAATGTGATTTTGGTTTGAGGGAAGTACCTATATTTTTGTTACCTTCATTGTTAAGTGTGTCAAACTGTAATTCCTGTAATGAAGTGGTGTCACACACGACTTGGAAAGTTTGTAAATTGGGGTCAGTGACCTGCATCATGTTCTCATCCTGTGTTTGTTCAATGTCTTCCTGGCCACAAAAGTGTTTTCTTAAAGTTACATTTCTTATCAAACGATTCACATCAATTATGGTCTGGAAGACATTGAAATCTGTTGTAGGTGCAAAAGATAGGCTGTACCCCAAAACCTTAAATTGTTCACAAGTTAGTGATTTATTGGATACATTTAATACATTTCCTACTTGTATTTGCTTTGTGTTCTCGACCCTCTCAACTTGTACCTCTCCTGTGATTTTTTGTATCTCTGTGGGAACTGACATTAATCCTGGATCCAAGGGAAAAACTTGATCTAGGTCTGTAACAGCTGATCCCTGTGTGGTTGTACTTGTCGTAGGTGTATATCTTCTGTCCCCTTGTCTTTGGTCATAATTTTTATTTTATTTTAGTCTGACCATTTGTGAGTATACTACTGTGGGGTTCACTGTAATATTTTTTAAATCCCTGTGTGTGTGACTCCCATGTCCTCATTACCTATGATCTTTTGTCTAAGGAATAGTCTCCCTCACTCTCAGAAAAAGAGACTGACTCGAGACACACGAGATACAGAAGCAGTCAGAAACCTCAGTGAATCAGAGGCTTGTAGAACGGGAGGCACAAAAGGACAAGGAATCTCAGAGTTTGCAGACACAGTGCAGAAGGATCAGAGTGCCTGGCTACAGACAAGTAAGACTGTCTCCCAAGGCTGCAAGTAAGGGATTATGAGACCCGTGGCAAACGTTACTAACTGCATTACATTAAGTGAATAACTCATATTAAGCCCATCTCCTGTGGATAGTTACATGATAAGACCATTTTTATCTGGTTAAATTGGTAATAAACCCTCGCCTCCATAACTAAGGGATTGATCACAATCTATCAGCACATTTCGATTCAACACAATCACAGTAGCATGTTTTCAGTTATTTCCAACACCCAGACCTGAATTGAGCATCGGACCTTCCCGGGAAATTCACAGTGGTCCGGGGTCGGTTGCCATAGCTCCACTCCACACATGCACAGCCACACAGCTTTTACATCAAGAACAGCCCTTTTTTGGTGGAAGAGCCGGCCCTGAAGCTACATGACCCTCCGCTCACTGATCCCAACAGCCAGGACCGGAACTGATGTTATTGTGAATTGGTTCACAAGGAATTGTTGGGTTCTTTGATAACTGACGCACAATAATATCAGTGCCAACCTTGGCTGTTAGGGGGCTGATTAGCAACTGTCTCAAATCTCTTCTAAAGCTATGGCTACAGTTCAGTGATGTCAAGCATAATGGGATGTGCGGTTCAAGCAATGGTATGGTATAATGACCATATATAATAATTTCTCAGTCTCTTTATTAGAATACAACCAGAAAATACAGGATAGTTGTATGCTTGTGCAATGCCGCCCCCTGCACATTCACGGCAAATCGGCCGCTAGCAGGGGTCAATCAATCATCCCCATTGGATCGGATCTGGATGATTGCAGTCTGCACGACCGCTGATTCTTAACTTTTGTTTCCAGCGAGCCAGAAACTACAGGGGTAGATAGCAGCATACACTGCTTATTAAATCTACCGCATGGTGTGACCTTCCCTTACACTTGAGCAATAGCAGGTACCTGGATCTCGTAAATCTAAATGGAATGGAACCCTAATTAATGTAATGTCTAGCACCTGTATTTGTCCTACTATATCATGTCAAAATGACTGCTGTGAAAAAGGTCTATTCCACCAGGTTTGTGCAAGACATGCTTGAGCATTACATACACATTTGGTATGAGTTTAATTCATTGGAAGCTTGCTAATAAGACCAACTTTCAATTGCATCATTCTATTCAAAATGCCAAAGATCACAGAATTTTACAGACATAAAATAATACTTTTGCATCAGCAAGGCCATTATCAAAGGGAAATCAGCAAACAAACTGGATACTCAAGATGTGGTGTTCAAGTTGTTATAAAGACATTTGAAGAATCAGGACAAGAGAGGCAAAGGAGAAAAAAGGGCTGGAAAGCAAAGAAAACTTTCAAAATCTGATAAGTTTCTCAGGGTTTTGTCTTTAAGAGACCGGAAGAAGTCCAGCAAGGACCTGGCTCAGCATCTTGTTGCTTCATTGGAATGCCAAGTTAACCCTTCTACAGTTTGAAAAAGCTTGATCAGGAATGGTCTTTGTGGTAGGGTAGCAGCCAAGAAACCACTTTTTCAGAAGGAAAACAGGGTGAAAAGGCTAAGCTGTGCTATAGCTCTCAAAGATCAGTGAAAAAGAGTATTATGGAGTGACAAATTCAAATGTTTAGGTCCAGTCATCGACAATATGTGAGAACAAGAGTTGGAAGAATGAGTGCTTGCGGCGTTCAGTGAAACATAGTGGAGGGTCTGTCCTAGTTTGGGGCTGCATTTCTGCCAGTGGTATTGGTTATATTGCTCAAAATGATGGGATAATGAATACTGAAAAGTACAAACAGGCTTTAATTCATCATGCAGAGAAAGTCCAGACCTAAATATTATAGAGGCAATATGGGATCACCTGGACAGAGAAAGAAAGAAAAGACAACCTAAATCTAAAGAAGAACTCTGGGAAGTGCTGGTATAATATATCAGAAGATTACTTCAGAAAACTTCAGGACAGTCTCCTCAAAAGAGTTCAAGATGTGTTTAGTGCCAAGGACACACTATATACTGATATTTTGCCTGAAAAAGCCATTATATATCTATATATACACTATATATATATATATATATATATATATATATATATATACACACACACACACACTATATATTTTTATTCCATAATAACTGTTTCCATAGGAAACAAATTGTCAGATAGAGCATGCCGTTTTAAATAGCTTTCCAATTTATTACTTTTATCTAATGTGCATAATTCTCACTGTATCCTTTGAAAGTATACCTGGGTAAGCTCAGAAGCTGCTCATTGGTGGCTGCACATATATGCCTTTTGTCATTGGCTTTCAGCTAGCTCCCAGTAGAGAAGTACCGCTTCTTCAACAAGAGATACTAAGAGAAAGAGGAACATTAGATAACAGAAGTAAATTGAAAAGTTGTTTAAAACGGTATGCTCTATCTGAATCATGAAACAAAAATGTTGGGTTTCATGTCCCTTTAAAACACGAAAGGATCATTTCCCGAACTGTTTTGTTGAAACTATGTTTGAGGCTGCAGGCTTTAATTGTACAAAGAGCTCTCAAAAAAACACTCTGACCAATTCAGCCAACTGATATTAAAACATTCCCTTACCGATTACTTGCAACTCGGTGCTTATTTGTTGGTATATAAATTGCATAAATAAAACAAATGAATTTGTATACACGTATTTCATTTAGTTTAGTCTTAGCATCCTTGGCATTCTGTGATCTTGGCTTCTCCTCTAGTATTATTATAGGAAATATGGGTCTGAACACAGAATTATACAGGCACTAACATTGGCTCCCACTCATTTTGGATAGAAGGAAATGTACTTGGCCGCCCAGTTATGTTTATAGGGCGCCATAGCAAAACAAGTGGTAGGAGGGAGTCCTGCTGTTTCAGATTGTGCAAATTGCTTTATCTTTCTCTTCCCACCACTCCTAATTATCATGTTTTTATTTCTCACACTGTTAAGATTCAGATCATCACTGGCATATTTATTGTGAAAGAGGGATGTTGCAGTTCAGTAGGCTCAAAAACAGATGCACATTTTAAAAGACCCAACAAAATATCCAATGTTTTAATATGATTGTCAGATCAATTAAACTGATCGAAACGGCTTATCAGGGCTTAGAGGAAGGACAATTACTCACTACACAGTAAAGCAAAGAGGTAGAACAAACTGTGGGCTAGATTACAAGTGGAGCGTTAACAGTTATGCGCAAGCGATAAGTGGTTTATCATAGCTGTTTGTGTGTGATAGGATTTGTGCTCGTATTAAAAGTTGAAAGTAAACACTATCGCTTAAGCGCAATTTCAAGTTAATGAGTGTTGGGTTAGCGTGACCTCAGAGCTCTCGTTAACTGTTTTGCGAAACAAAAAAAGAGTCACAAAACACATCAAAAATACATTACAAAAGTATATTTACACTCATTAAAACATCATATACCAGTAATAAAAGGGCTTTAACTTAGAGATACATACATATACAGTACATGTCTAAAGATGTATATGTATGTTTATATATATATTTATTTATATTTGTATATAATGTTGATGTGTGTACACATATATGTGTGTATTTATACAGGTATTTGTATATATGTAACTGGAAGAATAGGCAGCACTCTCGGTATTACAAAAAAATGGATGTTTAATCCGACAAAGCTTACATCGATACAAAAACACACACAGGTAATGGAGGTGAGAAAGGGGCGTGTCCTTACGCGTTTCGTGCTGTACGGAACTTAGTCATAGGATACCAGATTGTTAAACATCACTAGAATATATACCACTATGCACCAATCATGTAAGTGTCAAGATTGGAAACAATAGGGCACGTATATGAATTGTTAAAAACTTTCATCAAAAGGATTTCGCCTCTACCTAACAGAAATTTAAGGCAAAGAAAAATAGATACAAACAGTGACAATAGAATGCTGAGAAATAGACACCATTACATTTTCTGTTGATACATTTGCGGCATTAGTAGAAGTAGTAGCGATTGCTGTGGGGACTTCAGGGAATACAAATGTAATTCATGCGACAGGACACTAATATAGATTACAGTCTTGCAAATTTGTTGGCTATCAAAAAATAAATCTTACCATACTTGTAACTTATAAACTATAGCATCATATATGAAAATAAATAAATATACTAAATATGGTGCATGAAAAGCAAAAAACACAAAGTAAAACGTGCGAGTAAACACATCAGATACATTTATAAAGATTAACCCAAACCTTAGACATGGATCAACTGCATCAAGGATACATCTACTTGCCAATACCGTAATAAACCCGTACAAATGTACATATTAATTTTGATGTCATAGAAAATATGAAAAATATTTATTGATAATATACAAATAAATGAATACCCGATACAATTGATGAAGGGAGCAAATTAAATAATAGAAGTAAAGTGGAAAGTTGTTTACAATTGTATGCTCTGTCTAAATCATGAATGTCTAATTATGACTTTACTGTCCCTTTAATTAAGTATTATAGTGTGTAAATATTTTTACATTACTATGTTCTGCACATAGCAGAATATGTTCTATGTATTTGTAAATAGATATTCCTATATTTACCTTCATATATCTGTACCTATATATAATCATGTATATATATATATATATATATATATATATATATATATATATATATATATATATATATGTGTGTGTGTGTGTATTTACAAATAAATATAACATTCTTTTATGTGAAGAACATTGGAATTTGAAATATTCATATTTTCATGTTGGGTTAGCACACTTTAGAATATGGGATTGTGTTTTCGTGCAAATACGGTGTTTTTTTCCACTTTTTTGTTCCATTAAAGGGACACTGAACCCAAATTTTTTTCTTTCATGAATCAGATAGAGCATGCAATTTTAAGAAACTTTCTAATTTACTTTTATTATATTTTCTTTGTTCTTCTGGTATCTTTATTTGAAAAAGCAGGAATGTAAGCTTACGAGCCAGCCCATCTTTGGTTCAGCACCTGGGTAGCTCTTGCTATCCTGGGTGCTGAACCGAAATTAGGCTGGCTTGTAAGTTTACATTTCTGCGTTTTCAAATAAAAATAGCAAGAGAACAAAGAAAAATTGGTAAAAGGAGTAAATTAGAAAGTTGCTTAGAATTGCGTGCTCTATCTGAATCATGAAAGAAAAAAAATTTGGGCTCAGTATCCCTTTAACTTCTATGGTGGAATACATTATCGCGTGCGCAATATTGAAAGTTTAGCATTTTAGACAAGTAGAGTTAGTGCGCAAGCTAAAACAGTTTACTTTAAACTCATAATACGAGCACAACTTGACGCGCAAAGAGCTTACTTCTAGCTGAGTTAACGCTCGAGCTGGAGCGTTTAATAGTGTTCCACTTATAATCTGGCCCTGTGTGTTTTATAGCAAACTAGACTATGGGCTTCATTTAAATAAGGGTAAGACTAGGATAAAGTTTTGGCATAAATAAAAAGAGGCATTTTATAATTGAACTATTTCTTGTATAGGTGTTTAACCCCTGCAAATGAGTTAAAATCACAGTTCCCATGTACTAAATCTGCCTGCTCGTCTTCCACAGCAAATGGCAGCGAGCACTGTACATCTGCTGCCTGCATGTATTACCAAACATCAGCTCCTGTCAATAACCCCTGAATGGCCTCTGCTTTTTGCATTGCTGTAAACAAGCTTGCATGAGCGAGCCTGCCCCTCAAGTGTTCCAAAGCAGCACTCACTGAGCTCCAATGCAGCTAGCTGAACACATGTAATGAGCCAATGACAAGAGGCAAATGTGTGTAGCCACCAATCACCAGATTGTTCCCAGTAGTGAATTGATTCTCTTGAGCCTACCTAGGTATGTTTTTCAATAAAGGATACCAAAGAACAAATACAATTTAATAATAGATATAAATGGAACAGTATTTTAAAATGGCATGCTCTCTCTGAACTAAGAAAGTTGCTTTCTTTCATGTACACTAAAAGGATATTAAACCCAAACATTTTCTTTTGTAATTCGGATAGAACATACAATTTTACAGCTTTCCAATTTACTTCTATTACCAAAGTTGCTTCATTTTATGTGTATACCATGGGGGGGGGAAAAAAACAGCAATATACTACTGGGAGCTACCTTAACATATAGGGTGAACCAATGACGAGGCATATATGTTCAGCCACCAATCAGCAGCTAGCCCCCAGCAGTACTTTGCTTCTCCTGAGCCAACCTAAGTATGCTTTTCAATAAGGATACCAAGAAAACAAGAAAAGAATAATAGGGTAATAAAGGAGAACAGGAACAAAAAAAACAGAGGCCTAGATTTGGAGTTTGGCGTTAGCCGTGAAAACCAGCGTTAGAGGCTCCTAACGCTGGTTTTAGGCTACCGCCGGTATTTGGAGTCACTCAAAATAGGGTCTAACGCTCACTTTTCAGCCGCGACTTTTCCATACCGCAGATCCCCTTACGTCAATTGCGTATCCTATCTTTTCAATGGGATTTTTCTAACTCCGGTATTTAGAGTCGTTTCTGAAGTGAGCGTTAGACATCTAACGACAAAACTCCAGCCAATAGAATGCGAGCTCAATCTGATTGGCTGATTGGATCAGCCAATCGGATTGAACTTGATTCTGATTGGCTGATTCCATCAGCCAATCAGAATATTCCTACCTTAATTCCGATTGGCTGATAGAATCCTATCAGCCAATCGGAATTCAAGGGACGCCATCTTGGATGACGTCCCTTAAAGGAACCGTCATTCGGCTAGTAGGCGTCGGGAGAAGAGGATGTTCCGCGTCGGAGGTCTTCAAGATGGATCCGGAAGAAAGAAGATTGAAGATGCCGTTGATAGAAGACTTCATCCGGATCATGGACCTCTTCAGCTCCCGCTTGGATGAAGACTTCATCCGGATCATGGACCTCTTCAGCTCCCGCTTGGATGAAGACTTCAGACGGATCATGGACCTCTTCAGCCCCCCGCTTGGGCTTGGATCAGGACATCGGAGGAGCTCTTCAGGACGGATCGGTGATACCGGGTGAGGTGAAGACAAGGTAGGAAGATCTTCAGGGGCTTAGTGTTAGGTTTATTTAAGGGGGGTTTGGGTTAGATTAGGGGTATGTGGGTGGTGGGTTGTAATGTTGGGGGGGGTATTGTATGTTTTTTTTTACAGGCAAAAGAGCTGAATTCTTTGGGGCATGCCCCGCAAAGGGCCCTGTTCAGGGCTGGTAAGGTAAAAGAGCTTTGAACTTTAGTAATTTAGAATAGGGTAGGGCATTTTTTTATTTTGGGGGGCTTTGTTATTTTATTAGGGGGCTTAGAGTAGGTGTAATTAGTTTAAAATTGTTGTAATATTTTTCTTATGTTTGTAAATATTTTTTTATTTTTTGTAACTTAGTTCTTTTTTATTTTTTGTACTTTAGCTAGTTTATTTAATTGTATTTATTTGTAGGAATTGTATTTAATTAATTTATTGATAGTGTAGTGTTAGGTTAATTGTAGGTAATTGTAGGTAGTTTATTTAATTAATTTATTGATAGTGTAGTGTTAGGTTTAATTGTAACTTAGGTTAGGATTTATTTTACAGGTAATTTTGTAATTATTTTAACTATTTTAGCTATTAAATAGTTCTTAACTATTTAATAGCTATTGTACCTGGTTAAAATAAATACAAAGTTACCTGTAAAATAAATATAAATCCTAAAATAGCTATAATATAATTATAATTTATATTGTAGCTATATTAGGATTTATTTTACAGGTAAGTATTTATCTTTAAATAGGAATAATTTATTTAATAAGAGTTAATTAATTTCGTTAGATTAAAATTATATTTCATTTAGGGGGGTGTTAGTGTTAGGGTTAGACTTAGCTTTAGGGGTTAATACATTTATTAGAATAGCGGTGAGGTCCGGTCGGCAGATTAGGGGTTAATAATTGAAGTTAGGTGTCGGCGATGTTAGGGAGGGCAGATTAGGGGTTAATACTATTTATTATAGGGTTAGTGAGGCGAATTAGGGGTTAATAACTTTATTATAGTAGCGCTCAGGTCCGGTCAGCAGATTAGGGGTTAATAAGTGTAGGCAGGTGGAGGCGACGTTGTGGGGGGCAGATTAGGGGTTAATAAATATAATATAGGGGTCGGCGATGTTAGGGCAGCAGATTAGGGGTACATAGGGATAATGCAAGTAGCGGCGGTTTACGGAGCGGCAGATTAGGGGTTAATAATAATATGCAGGGGTCAGCAATAGCGGGGGCAACAGAATAGGGGTTAATAAGTGTAAGGTTAGGGGTGTTTAGACTCGGGGTACATGTTAGGGTGTTAGGTGCAGACGTAGGAAGTGTTTCCGCATAGCAAACAATGGGGCTGCGTTAGGAGCTGAACGCGGCTATTTTGCAGGTGTTAGGTTTTTTTTCAGCTCAAACAGCCCCATTGTTTCCTATGGGAGAATCGTGCACAAGCACGTTTTTGAGGCTGGCCGCTTGCGTAAGCAACTCTGGTATCGAGAGTTGAAGCTGCGTTAAAAATGCTCTACGCTCCTTTTTTGGAGCCTAACGCAGCCTTTATGTGGACTCTCAATACCAGAGTTATTTTTATGGTGCGGCCAGAAAAAAGCCGGCGTTAGTTTTTCTGGTCGTTACCGACAAAACTCCAAATCTAGCCGAGAGTGCCTTAAAAAACCTTTAGACACAACTGTTGCAGATAAATCTCCCTTCATTGACTCTGAATTCAATGTTCACTGCACAGAAAAACTATTATATTTATTTCATGTTTAACTAATATGCTATGCCACAGAGCGTTATTTCATTCTATTGATGTCACCCTATCCTCATGAGGCATTTTTTTCATCTTTTATTTAATGGTAGAACTGATAAAAATGGTACACATGATTTCTGACTTCTGTAATTAAAGCCACATTCTAATCTTTATCCCCTGAAACGTTTATCCCCTTTGTTAAAGACCATCTGCTTTTTGTTTTGTTATATTCAGAGAACATGAAGTTAGCATATATATTTGTAGCCGGAGGGAAAAAAAGCTTTCCCCAGCTTTGCACAACCAACATTGTTATATTAATATACTTTATAAAATTTAAACCTCTAAATGTCTGCCTGTTTCTAAGCCACTATAGACAGCCTCTTATCACATGCTTTTTTATTTGTTTTTCACAACAGGAGACTTCTAATTTCTATGTGCCATATAGATAGCATTGTGCTCACTCCCGTGGAGTTGTGCAGGACACAGCACTAATTGCCTAAATTAGTTATATTAATATAACCATGTTGGTTATACACAACTGGGGAATGGGTAATAAAGGGATTATCTATCTTTTTAAACAATAAAAAAATTTTGCCCCTTTAAGGAAGCTAGATTTGGTCAAATATATTAACATTATGGGCCAGATTACAAGTGGAGTGCTAATTAACTCTCCCACTCGAGGGTTAATTGTACTACAATTAAGATTTTTGTACGCGTCAGGTTGCACTTGTATTATGAGTTGAAAGTAAACTTTTTTTCGCTCACTAACCCGACAAGCACAAAAAGCCGAACTTGAAATATCGCATGCGCATTCACATATTCCCTCAAAGAAGTCAAAGGAGAAAAAAAAGTGGAAAAACACCCAACTCTCGCGCAAACCTGATCGCATATTCTCATGTGCACTAACTCAACATGAAAATATGATTATTCCAATGTTCTTCACATACAATAATATGTTCTATTTATTCATAAATACATATATCTATACCTATGCATGATTTTATATATCTGGTTCAGAGAAGAATTGCCTGGTATTTTGGCGCTGGACTGACCGTAATAGGCGGGATCAGACTGATATACTACAGGAAAGTTGTACTCTGTGAAAAGCATTACTGGGCTAAAAGAAGTTGCACCCAGGTGGTAAATCGCCATAGAACATGCTAACAATGGTATTGAGCTGGTTGTTCGCTCCTGTGAGTGCATTTCTCTCTGTGTGTATTTAGTCTCCCTATGGGAAAAAGGGGAAACTAGACGTGGACTCCTTGCTCAGTGTGCTTAGAGGAATACTGCTACACCTCACTGACGAGGCCCAATGAAGGCCGAAACGATCGTCTGGGGTTGCTGTGTTCCTTGTTTAGAGAGGAATTGCCTGGTATTTCGGCACTGGACTGACCGTAATAGGCGGGATCAGACTCATATACTACAGGAAAGTTGTACTCTGTGAAAAGCATTACTGGGCTAAAAGAAGTTGCACCCAGGTGGTAAATCACCATAGAACAGGCTAACAATGGTATTGAGCTGGTTGTTCGTTCCTGTGAGTGCACTTCTCTATGTGTGTATATATATATATATATATATATATATATATATATATAAATAAAAAAGGATGGTAGGAGCACTCCTGGTAAAATACTAGGGCCCAAATGAGCCCGTGTTGCCCCGGGTGCACTCCAAGTTGAGTACAGGTAAGTTGAAAAGAGAAGTCACTCACAGGGTCTTACATCAAAACAATCTGTGTCTTTATTGACGTTTCGGGGTTGCCCCCATTTTCAAAATAAGCACATCAACAAACCAACAAGTACTTACTCTCCTATATACCCCTGCTAAGCACTAAAACACCCGTCGGCAATCACGGCCGCGACTGGAAGTAACACAGCGTCATGTGACGTAAACGTCATTACGATACCATGGCAACCAGCCGATGTGTAAATCTAAAAACAATAGCAATAACACAGCTGCTACAAGTGTAATAACAGAGCAACATATGCAAAGTAGCATCTCAAGAAAGGAGTTGTGTAATACAATATTGGGGCTTAATGTATAACATTACAGTGGCGATACACTATGAAATATGAGGATGACCCATAATACGAAAACTAAGCAATGACCTGTCATATAAAAATAATAAATGCAAACAGTATGCTACGATAGCTGTCTATTTATGACACCGCTACCACTAGTAAACAAATGCATATAATAATGAACAGGTTAAGCCCAGTATTTTTGGGGTGCTATAAATATGATAATGCTCATATATCGAGCATTGCTCTACACTGACTCTAAACTGTCATTATATAGCCACGAGCAAACACGAACTCTGCACACGCCATCCCGTATAAATTACATCACTTGCCACCATCATCCAGGAACATGTGGGAAGAACGGTAGTCATGGCTACAAAACAACAAAGCAATATACATATGCGCACATCAAGTGAACGGCAACCAGGTAATTGTATCCATTTTATCGTTACCACCTACTAACACCAGCATCACATGACACGACATAAAATGTGGTGAACTTAGTAACGGACAGATTGTCATAACACCGTACACAATATCCATGCAGCAAGATGATATTTCAATTGCAATTGAAAACAGACACAATGGAGCTTCAGAAGTTACATAATAAATGCGAAGCCAAACATTTACACATTAGCATAATCAAATATGTCACATATACATACTATCAATCACAAACCATTTTAAAGACTGAGATATTTAACTTTTCATACCATCAATATAATGATAGATATATCAGGGGTAAACCACTGTTCAGACATGTGCTTATATCCTACAGTATCTATTATGTTAATGGTTGATAAATCCTTGTATTTCATAGTATATAATAAGGTGTATATACCCGTCCATGTATTGAGAAAATGTGTTTAATTAAACTAATTTCTAATTGAAAACTATAATCTATTAAAATAGATTAAAATAAAATAAAAATTTAAACATGTTATAAGATTTTTCATTGAAAACACAATTTCTTCGGTCACAATCAAGGTATGGTAGATACCAGTGAGATTCTACTAGATCGGACAATGATGTAAAGTCCAGCTGGAAAATTCTTGAAGAATTAGACCCTATCCATAGAAAGGGCTGAAGTCCATAACTGTGTTTAGTCCCTTGGGTACCAGAGTGTCCAGGGCATGTATCCATCTTGTTTTATGACAAAGGAGCATGTTACCCCTATTCCCCCCATGCAATGGTGGTGGCACATGATCAATGATCATGGTGCGCAAACTGGATATACTGTGTTTTCGTTCCAAAAAATGTTTTGTGACTGGTTGGTCTGAGTCGTCCTCCTTGTAGGCTTTGTGGATGACAGAGCGATGATTAGCCATCCTCTTTCTGAAAGTAGTAACTGTCTTCTCAACATATACCAGAGAACATGGGCATATCAGGATATATATTATGTGGTCGCTAGTACACGTCAGCCTTTGACAAATAGCATATCACCTATTTGTATGTGGGTGTTGAAAAGATGCATCCCTTAACATACTATTGCATTTTATGCAGCTTCCGCTGGTAAAACATCCTTTCTTTGATGATTGTAACCAAGTACTCTTCTGGTAACATATCGTTGGATCCGTCTTGACCAATAAATCTCTCAAGTTTTGAGCTCACCCATGCACCATCCTGGGTGGTTTCATATTACGAAAAAGGCACCAATTGTCTCAGTCTCTTATGTTATGGTCCATAGGTAGTGACAAAGTTGATAGTAGTTTGTTCAGTATTTAACTTGATTTCACTCTTCTGTACTTGTTTGTTGGGTGTACTCAAGAGCCCTTCCTTGATGCTATATACCAAGTGAGTATCATAGCCTCTGGCAATAAGCCTAATAGCCATTATCTCCAGTTGGATCATCATAGTAGAGTACTTGAGTGAGATGAGAGGTGACAATACCTCTTCTGGTTTCATCTCTTCTAGGGATGAAAATTCAAAGCTGACAATAATGAGTTGCAATCCTTTACTTTAGTGTATAGTGAGATACCAAAGCAGCATACATCACCCTCAATTATTTTAAAGAGATTCAAATCTAAGAAATGGATGGTAGTATGATCATATTCTAGCTTAAAGCATATAAGACTATCCAAGCTATTTAAACCAATTTCCCATTTTGTTAGTTCACTAGTGGACCCTCGCCAAATTAAGAATACGTCATCTATATACCTGGTATAATACATAATGTGTGTATTGGAAAATGGTTTGATGATTAACTGCTCAAACCAAGCCATATGAAGATTGACGTAGCTAGGGGCCATGTTTGAGCCCATTGCAGTGCCTGAAACTTGTATATAATAATCCACTTCAAATATAAAATAATTCTTTTAAAGGCACAGTTGAAGCAGCTCACACAAAAATTCAATAGGTGGGCCTGAATATATGTCACAATTAGATAGCATGGTCCTGACAGCCCCCACACCTCCCCCATGTGGGATGGAAGTGTAGAGACTGTCCACATCCATAGTCACTAGTATATGCACACAGAACAGATAAATCACCTAAAGTATTTCTTAAACTTGGAGAATCCTTCAAATAAGAAGGAGGTTCTTTAACAACTGGTTGCAAATGATAATCAATATATTTGGCCGTATTGGACAACAAAGAGTCCCTAGTGGAAACAATCGGGCAACCTGGTGGTTTAAACATACTTTTGTGTATTTAAGGTAATGGATACATTACAGGTATTTTAGGTGTATCACAAATCAGAAATGCTAATTCACTGTCATTTAGGATACCAGCTTCATGGCCCCTCTCTAGATATTGATCCACTTATTTTTTAAAAACTGTAGGAGAATTATTTTTTAATTTGATATATACAATCAAATCAAGTTTTCATCCCTACCACCAGAAGAGAGGTATCGTCACCTCTCAACTCACTAGTGTGATACGTAATAATAGTGACTACTCTACTATGATTATCCAACTGGAGGAAATGGCTAATAAGCTTATTGCCAGGGGCTATGATACTCACTTGGTATATAGCATCAAGAAAGGGCTCGAGTATACCCAACAAACAAGTACAGAAGAGTGAAATCAAGTTAAATACTGAACAAACTACTATCAATTTTGTCACCACCTATGGACCATCACATCACATAAGAGACTGACACAATTGGTGCGCAAAATCTGGCGACTGGTTGAATCTGATACAGCCTTGCCTTTTCGTAATATGAAACCACCCAGGATGGTGTATGGACAAGCTCAAAACTTGAGATTTCTTGGTCAAGACGGATCCAACGATATGTTACCAGAAGAGTACTTGGTTTCAATCATAAAAGAAGGGGTGTTTTACCTGCGGAAGCTGCATAACATGCAATAGTTGTTAAGGGGTGTATCTTTTTAACACCCACATACAAATAGATGATATGCTATACGTCACAGGCTGACGTGTATAGCGACCACATAAAATACATCGATATATGCTCATGTTCTCTGGTATACATTGGGAAGACAGTTACTACTTTCAGAGAGAGGATGGCTAATCACCACTCTGCCATGCGCAAAGCCTACAAGGAGGGCGACTCAGACCAACCAGTTGCGAGACATTTTTTGCAACAAAAACACTGCGCACCATGATCATTGATCATGTGCCACCACCATTGCATGGGGGGAATAGGGGTAACATGCTCCTTTGTCGTGAAACAAGATGGATACATGCCCTGGACACAGTTATGGATTTCAGACCTTTCTATGGATAGGGTCTAATTCTTCAAGATGTTTCCAGTGGGACTTTACATGATTGTTGTCATGCCGTGCCGATCTAGCCATTGCTAGGGGCGTGGCATCTCCAATTTTTTTTGAGTGTGATAGATCGTTGTTTCATTTAAAGCCTACTCGTGTTTGATCCCTGCCTGTCTGACTACTCTGCCTGCTATAACCCTTAACTACTGGATTGATATACTGTTGCTGAACCCTGCCTGTCTGACTACTCTGCTTATTAACCCCTGTTGTTCTGGATTGCCTATTTTTTGCCGAATCCTGCCTGCCTGACCTTTCTAGTGGTATGCAATTGGACTGCTTTTCTGTTGCCAAACCCTGCCTAACCATACTAGTGGTTTGTCCTTAGACTGCTCTGCTGTTGCCGCTGGGGACTGTCCAGCCTGTGGCGAGTGCCGCCTTCTTCTTCTTACTAACTTTCTCTGCTCTGGGTTGTTCCCTATCATTCCGGCTCAACACCGGGATAACAAGACTACTGGCCGAGTTCGGTCTGATAGAGGAATATCCCACAAGCATTACACTATACTTGGGCCATGGAGCCAGAAGAGGTGGCACAAGCTGTTTATCTTCAGGGATAGATGTTGTGAACCCATACCGCACAGTTTCAGAATATGGATTCCAAGCTAGAGGCTATTACCGCTCAACTCTCCTTACTAGTTACAGTGAGGAATACCACTCCTGTTATCTCACCGCCAGTCTCTACTCCTAGTACAGTGACTTCTTCCTCTGTTTCTGGAAGTTTACCCCGGATACCTTTGCCGGACAAGTATGAAGGTACTACTGATTGCAGGAGTTTTCTTAACCAATGCAAGCTGCACTTCCGTAATGATCTTCACACCTTTCAGTCTCACCAGTCATGGGTCACCTTTATCATTTCCTTGCTTAAAGACAAGGCCCTAGTCTAGGTCTCTCCTCTTTTGGAACAGAGCGCTCCACTCCTGTATGATGCTGATGATTTCATTTCTGCATTATCTTCTGTGTTTGGGACTTCTGGCCGTACCTCTGCTACAGAATATTCTCTCCTGGATCTCCGCCAGGACAATAGAACTGTGGCACAATTTGCCATCAAGTTTTGCACCTTGGCATTTGAAACCACTTGGGATGGCAGTGCCCTCAAGGCAGCCTTTAGGAGGGGTCTGCATGAACGCATCAAAGATGAACTCACTTATCGTGATATTCCTTCTTCTTTGGATGACTTTATAGCACTTTGTATCAGTCTGGATGCTCGCTTTCAGGAGAGACAAGCCAAAAAAAAAAAATAACAAGGAGGGTCCTCCCCTCCTGTCCTCCTATTCGTCCAGTTTCGGCAGCATCCTCTACCATTTCAGCAGCTCCAGTTACCTCAGCGGAGGAACCCATGGATCTCTCCTCCTTCAAACCTTCAGAGTCTGAAAGACAGAGAAGAAGGAGACTGAGACTATGCTTTTATTGTGGATCTAACACCCACCAACTGAAGGACTGTGACATTCGGCCAGGAAAAGCCAATGCTTAGGGGATAACACAGGGGTACCTCTAAGCATGATCTCTACTAAATCCCCTCACTCCTCTCGGATCCTGGAACCTGTTACCCTTACCTTCCATCAGAATACTGTCCACACTCAAGCCTTCATTGATTCAGGGGCAGCTGGAAACTTCCTGGATCATCATTTCATGATTCAAGCTGGCTTGCCTCTTCTGCAGAAAAGACATTATCTCAAAATATCTACTCTGGATGGCACCCCCCTTGGTTCCGGCTTGATCCATTTTGAGTCAGAATCCCTAACCCTAACCGTGGGAGTCCTTCATACCAAACAGCTGCAGTTTGAGGTCATTCATTCCCCAGCACAGTCTGTAATCCTTGGTCTCGCTTGGCTTTGGGTACACAATTCACAGTTCGACTGGGCTGAGGGACAACTGGCCTCCTGGGGTACCTCCTGTTTCCACTCCTGAGTTGCTAAAGTCACCCCTCTGCTCCACATTCTCATAACCAGTATACAGACTCCTTCAAAACTTCCTTCAGTATATGCAGACTTTGCAGATATGTTTGAGAAAAAAGCAGCCGACGTGCTGCCACCCCACCGTCCTTATGACTGCAAGATCGACCTCTTTCCCGAAGCCCCACTTTCTAAAGGAGGACTTATCCACTCTCCAAGGCTGAAACCAAATTCAAGGAGGAGTACATCCAAGAGAACCTAGCTAAAGGTTTTATTCGCCCTTCCTCCTCGCCTGCTGAGGCAGGCTTCTTTTTGTCAGTAAGAAGGATGGTGGGCTCAGACACTGCATCGACTACAGGGCCTTGAACAACATAACCATCAAAAATTGCTATCCTATTCCGTTGATCACTGAACTGTATGACTCGCTTCAGGATGCTCGCTTTTTCACCAAGTTGGGCTTACGTTGGGCATACAATTTGATACGTATCTTTCCAGGCCACAAATGGAAGACTGCCTTCAACACAAGATCTGGGCTTTACGAATACCTTGCCCCTGCAGTCTTCCAGGAATTTGTCAACAATGTCTTCTGTGACCACCTCAACCGCACTGTTATCGACTATCTGGATGACATCCTTTTTTTTCTCTTCCACTTTAGAGGAGCATCATAGAAAAGTGTGGAGTTTGATCAAGTTCAGATCTAATTCCTTGGTTATGTCATATCGAAGGAAGGTTTTGCCATGGATCCTGCTAAACTCACAGCAGTTCTAGAATGGCCTCAACCTACTTCTTTAAAAGAATCACAGAGGTTCTTGGGGTTCTCCAATTACCACAATTTTATAAAGAACTTTTTTCAAACAGTCGCTCCTCTCACTGAATTGACAAAATGGATCAAAGACTGTAAACATTGGCCTCCCGAAGCCATATATGCTTTCTCTTGTCTGAAAAATGTCTTCTGTTCAGCTCCTGTGTTCCACCAATCCGACTTACAGTTCACTTAAGAAGACTATGCCTCTGAGATAGGGGCTGGAGCAGTTCTAACCCAAAGGGATCCTTTGACTTCCAAGTCACACACTGTAGCCTTTTTCTCTAAACACTTTACTCCTGCTGAGAGGAATTACGATGTGGGAAATCATGAACTCTTAGCCATTAAGATGGGTTTGACTGAATGGCATCATTGGTTAAGAGGGCACCGCCAATCCCATTCAGATTCTCACCGACCACAAGAATCTGACTTACCTAGAGACTGCTCATTGACTCAATCCTCAACAGGCCAGGTGGACCTTGTTCTTTTCCCATTTTAACTTTGTGGCCTCTTATCTTCCTGGGACCAAGAACAAGAAGGCAGACACCCTTTCCTGTCAGTTCCCTCACTCAAGTGACTCCTCTGAAGCTCCTATTGAACACATCATACCCCCCTCCTGTGTGGTTGCTCAACTAAATACCACCCTTCAGTAAAGATTGCAACATGCCCAGTCTAGTAAACCTCCTGGAGATCCCGTGGCCTCCGATATCCTCTTTGTACCTCTGAACCTAAGCACTCCTGTGCTAGCCTGGGCTCACGATAGCAAACTCTCAGGACATCCTGGGTCTACTAGGACTTTCAAGCATCTTTCCCAACATGTATGGTGGCCTACTATGAAGTCTGATGCTCAGGATTATGTGAAAGCCTGCACAACTTGTGCTGCCAACAAAAAACCCCGATCCTTACCTCCTGGCTTGCTCCAACCATTGTCCATTCCCAAAGAACCATGGACACACAACAATGGATTTAATTGTGGACCTTCCTCCTTCTGACCACCATATAGTTATCTGGGTTGTGGTGGATTGCTTTTCCAGATTGGCTCATTTCTTACCCCTAACCAAATTGCCTTCTGCTCAAGAACTATCGTCTCTTTCTCTTGTATGTGATACGACTTCATGGCATTCCTGTGAATATCTGACAGAGGTCCACAGTTCATCTCTACCTTTTGGAGAACCTTTTGTAAGTTGATTGGAACCACTGTTTCCTTGTCTTCTGGCTACCATCCCCAGACCAATGGACTAACAGAGAGTAAACCAGGATCTTGAAGCCTACCTTAGAGCCTTTGTCAACGCTTATCATACCAACTGGTCTAAGTTGTTATCCCTAGCTGAGCTGGCAAGAAACACTCATTGGCACTCTTCTCTTCGATGTTCTCCTTTTCAAGCCACAGCAGGGTATCAACCTTGTGTTTTCCCTCATTCTGCTCAGTCCACTGGGGTTCCTGCTGCAGTCCGACAGGTCACTGGACTTACCACTCATTGGCAACGTATTCACTCTCTGCTACGTTCAGCTGTCTCTAGATATAAGAAGTTTGCTGATCATCATAGAGCCTCTATATGTGCCATCCCAGTGGGTGAACTGGTTTGGATCTCTACTTGACACATTAGTCTACGTTAACCATGTCACAACTTGGGACCTAGGTTCATCGGCCCTTACAAGGTCCTGAATAGACTGTCTCCTGTTGCTTGCAAGGTAGCCTTGCCCAAAACCCTGCGCATACACCTAGTCTTCCACATCTCTCTACTCAAGCCTTACATCAAGAATAGATACACCCGGCTGCAAGCTCCTCCTCCTCCGCTCCTGGTCCGTTGTGACCCTGAATATGAGGTAGCTAAGATCCTGGACTCCAAATACAGGTGCAGACAACTGCAGTATCTGATACATTGGAAGGGTTACTCTGTGGCAGATCGTTCCTGGGTTCCTGCCCGTGATGTGCATGCTCCATCTTTGGTCTCCAGATTCCATGCTGCTCATCCTTTGAGGCAGACTCTGGTTCCCAGAGGAAATCCTTGAGAAGGGGGCAATGTCACGCCACTCTAGCCATTGCTAGGGGTGCAGCGTCTCCTTCCCTGCTCGTTGCCAGGGGTTGTGTTGGATCCGGAGGCGTGCGGCGCTGATGTCATTGCCACATGCACCCCTCTTCCTGATGCTGATCCGGATGCCTAGCGCAAATCCTGCGCCTATGTAAGTGTCAGCACAACAATCTATCACTGCCCAAGTATAGATGTTACCTTGTGTGCTCCTGGGTGTGATAGATCGTTGTTTTCATTTAAAGCCTACTTGTGTTTGATCCCTGCCTGTCTTACTATTCTGCCTGCTATAATCCTTAACTATTGGATTGATATACTGTTGCTGAACCCTGCCTGTCTGACTACTCTGCTTATTAACCCCTGTTGTTCTGGATTGCCTATTTGTTTCCAAACCCTGCCTGTCTGACCTTTCTAGTTGTGTGCCCTTGGGGACTGTCCAGCCTGTGGTGAGTGCCGCCTTCCTGTTCTTACTAACTTTCTCTGCTCTGGGTTGTTCCCTATCACTCCGGATCGATGCCGGATAACAAGACTACTGGCTGATTTCGGTCTAATAGAGGAATATCCCACGAGCATTACAATTGTCCGATCTAGTAGAATCTCACTGGTTTCTACCATACTTCGATTGTGACCGAAGAAATTGAGTTTTCAATGAAATCTTATAACATGTTTAAAAAAATATATATATTTTCGGTAATAGATTATAGTTTTCAATTAGAAATTAGTTTAATTAAACACATTTTCTCAAAACATGGATGGGTATATACACCTTATTATATATTATGAAATTCAAGGATTTATCAACCGTTAACTTATTAAATACTGTAGGATATAACTACATGAGTCTAAACAGTGGTTTACCCCTGATATATCCATCATTATATTGATGGTATGAAATGTTAAATATCTCAGTCTTTAATATGGTTTGTGATTGATAGTATGTATATGTGACATATTTGATTATGCTAATGTGTCAATGTTTGGCTTCACATTCATTATGTAACTTCTGAAGCTCCATTGTGACTGTTTTCAATTGCAATTGAAATATCATCTTGCTGCATGGATATTGTATACGGTGTTATGACAACCTGTCCATTACTAAGTTCCACCACATGTTACGTTGTGTCATGTGACGCTGGTGTTAGTAGGTGGTAACGATAGAATGGATACAATTGCCTGGTTGCCGTACACTTGATGCACGCATATGTATATTGCTTTGTTGTTTTGTAGCCATGACGACCGTTCTCCCCATGTGTTCCTGGATGATGGCGGCGAGTGATGACATAATTTATACGGGACGGCGTGTGCAGAGTTTGTGTTTGCTCATGGATATATAATGATGGTTTAGAGTCAGTGTAAGTACTTGTTTTTAGGTTCACATTGGTGGACCATGGTTTGACATTTGACAGAGGGGTTGTAATGACCTCGAAATATTATGCCGTTTTAACCTGATTGGAATAAAATATGAATTTTTATTAAAGTCCAGTGAGTGCCGTTGTTACACTTTGATATCTAACCATTTTGAACGTGCACCCTATCATTGAAGGTCTGTGCTTATCCTCTTTGGACTTGTATATTTATGTATGTATGTATGTATGTATGTATGTATGTATGTATGTATGTATGTATATATATATATATATATATATATATAATATATATATATATATATATTCATATATACATACACATATATATATACACACTCACACACACACACACAGTATCTCACAAAATTGAATACACCCCTCACATTTATGTAAATATTTTATTAAATCTCTTCAAGTGACAACACTGAAGAAATGACACTTTGCTACAATGTAAAGTAGTGAGTGTACAGCCTGTATAACAGTGTAAATTTGCTGTCCTCTCAAAATAACTCAACACACAGCCATTAATGTCTAAACCATTGTCAACTAAAGTGAGTCATTTCAGTATTGTCACATAAAAAGCTATAAAAATATTTACAAAAATGTGAGGGGGTGTACACACTTTTGTGAGATACTAACACTATATACTGTATATATGTATATATATATTTATTAAAGCCCTTTGCCTGCGGGGGGTTTTCTAACACCTAATTTCTTTGAGCCCTTATAACTTTTGTGTGCCATTTTTTAAATAATTTTTATTAGATAGTTATGAGTCTAACTGTACTTTGTAATGTATTTTTTATGTGTTTTGTACAACTTTTTTGTTTTGCAAAACAGTTAACAAGAGCTCTGAAGTCGCGGTAATAATTCTAGTGTAAATCGCGAATGCGCTCAAGCGATCAAGTTTACTTTCAACTCATAATACCAGCAGTAAGCCAGACAAGCGCAAATACCCATGATAAACCCCTTATAGCTCATGCGCAAAGTATGCAACCCTAAATAACATTGGAAACAGACAACACAGCTGTGTAAAACAGATCAAGGGACACTAAAGTAAAAACATATTTTATGATTCAGATAGAATATGCAGTTTTAAGAGACATTCCAATTTACTTTCATTATCAAATAGTGTGCAGTCTTTTTATTTACTCAACTTCTGAAAGCATCAGCTACTACTGAGCATGTGCAAGAGTTCACTGTTGATACATATGCATCTGTGATTGGCTGATGGCTGTCACACGATACAGGGGACCAGCAAATTAAAGTGCATTTTAAAATTTGGCAGAAAAAAGCCTACTACTAATTTAAAATTCAAAGTAATTGCTATTGCATTGTCTTTTTATTATTCAGTTGCCGATAATGCAATTCTACTGTATTTAATGGTCATTTAATAATAATTTAAATGGACATAAAATAGCAATAATAAAATTACTATTATTATTGCACTAATACTTGCATAGAACCGTGTTAACCCTGCAAAGGGATTAAACATACATTTAAAGGGACACTGAACCCAAAATGTTCTCTTGTGATTCAGATAGAGCATGCAATGTTAAGCAACTTTCTAATTTACTCTTATCATTTTTTCTTTGTTCTCTTGCTATCTTTATAAGAAAAAGACATCTAAGCTTTTTTTCTTGGTTCTGAACTCTGGACAGCAGTTTTTGATTGGTGGATGTATTTATCCACCAATCAGCAAGGACAACCTAGGTTGTTCACCAAAAATGGGCCGGCATCTAAACTTACATTCTTGCATTTCAAATAAAGATACCAAGAGAATAAAGAACATTTGATAATAGGAGTAAATAAGAAAGTTGCTTAAAATGTCATGCTCCATCTGAATCACAAAAGAAAAAATTTGGGTTCAGTGTCCCTTTAAGGTTAATCCAGAACTGAGTAAGGGTGTTGATTGCCAGCTAAAAACGTATGCCACCCATGATTGGTTCTGTGGATGTGTTTAGCTCCAGATCAGTAGTACATTTCTGCTCCAGAACTAAATTTAAGTGTGTATTTAAAGGGACAGTCTAGGCCAAAATAAACTTTTATGATTCAGATAGAGCATGTAATTTTAAACAATTTTCCAATTTACTTTTATCACCAATTTTGCTTTGTTCTCTTGGTATTCTTAGTTGAAAGCTTAACCTAGGAGGTTCATATGCTAATTTCTTAGACCTTGAAGCCCACCTCTTTCAGATTGCATTTTAACAGTTTTTCATCACTAGAGGGTGTTAGTTCACGTATTTCATATAGATAACACTGTGTTTGTGCACGAGAAGTTATCTGGGAGCAGGCACTGATTGGCTAAACTGCAAGTCTGTCAAAAGAACTGAAAAAAGGGTCAGTTTGCAGAGGCTTAGATACAAGATAATCACAGAGGTTAAAAGTATATTATTATAACTGTGTTGGTTATGCAAAACTGGGGAATGGGTAATAAAGGGATTATCTATCTTTTAAAACAATAAAAATTCTGTGTAGACTGTCCCTTTAACCACCTTTGCAGAGGTTAAACAAGAGATATAATAAGATGCTGTAGCACATTAGATAATTTGTTCTATGTTCCTTTATGTCCTTTTAACTGTATTACCACCCAAGGAAATATCATTAAGGCATTTTAATAGTTAAAACTGTGTAAATTATAGTCTATGTAAAGCCATAGCTTGCAGCCTTGAAAATGTGATAATTTTTAGGAATATAGTATTCCAGTGGAAGGTATCAAAGTTAATGTCTTATATTAGTATTTCACTGGCAAATTTAAAAAGAATTTATAATTTTATTGGTAAAGATAAAATTTTGAAAGAAAAACAAAATGGCATTGCTTTAATAAAGTCTTCCAGATTCAATTTTTATCATTGATATGTTTTCACATTGAAGATTTCTTTATTCTCATTCATTATTCTGCAATACTTCAGATTTATATTCAGAAGTGCAGTTATTAAATGGTTTGTAAGACCATATTATATTTGCATTTCTGACAACTATGGGGTCAATTATAATCTTCCTTATTCTGTGTATCGACTTTTTCGATATCAGAGTATTCGCAATGCTAACGATAACACTATTTTCATATATATGATAAAGAGTGTATCGGATCCAAAATGGATATGGGAAAATTCACTAATAACCTGCATGAAAAATATTGATATCAGTGACCACATTCCATCCCATTAAAAGTTAATAAATATTGACAACAAAACTGACATATCGAGTACAACAGCCAAACGCACTTGATACATGTTTAAAACCCACAGATCAAACAATAACAGAGAAAACAAGATGGCACTGCCCATGCCAAGAAGTAAAGAATAACTTAACGTGCCATTTATACCCTTGATGTGAATAAAAAAAAAAACATAACTCACACATGGAAGTAGCATATCAGTTGCCAAGGAAACAATGTGCAGCTTAATTCTAACAAAGAGCATAGAAGCGTGTGAACCCCATAGTGAAATACAATATAAATATACCATAGCAAACCATATTAAAAAGCATATAATAAGAAACAGCTAGAAAAATTACTGGTTACACTGCACTAATTTAGGATTATGAAAATACCTAAAAGGGGTTAATAAAAGTTATGTGTGACAAAAGTATGAGACAAACACCATTATACACTGATGACTCAAAATGCCAGTTAGTCGGCTCTGTTCAATAGTTATCAAACTAATTTATGAATTAATAAACAAGCAAATTCATATCTTTGTCTAAAATGTAATGAAAAACAGTTCCAAACTGGTGTTAAAGCCCTTAGGCACCAAAGTATCAAGCATAAACCTCTTGTAGAACAAGAACAATTAACTTTTACTTGGGTCTGATAAATATGCGTAGATATTGAAAAATAACTGTTACATTGTGCAGTCTAATTTGACCTTACCATTTTCTACTATGGGTCCACCTAGTGCTGCATTCATCAGGGCAAGATCACTTAGAGCAGTGTTTCTCAACTCCAGTCCTCAGGACCCTTAAAGGGACAATCTAGTCAAAAATAAAATATCATGATTCAGATAGGGCAAGCAATTTTAAACAACTTTCCAATTTACTTTTATCATTAAATTTGCTTTGTTCCCTTGGTAGTATTTTTGAAAAGCTAAACCTAGGTAGGCTCATATTGATTTCTAAATAATTGAAAATGGCCTCTTAGAGCATTTTAAAAGTTTTTCACAGTTAGATAGTACTAGTTCATGTGTGTCATATAGATAACATTGTGCTCACTCCCGTGGAGTTATTTAGGAGTCTGCACTTATTGGCTAAACGGTATGCCTGTCAAAAGCACTCAGATAAGGGGACAGTCTGCAGAGGCTTAGATACAAGGTAATCCCAGAGGTAAAACATTGAAATAACTGTGTTGGTTATGCAAAACTAGGGAATGGGTAATAAAGGCATTATCTCTCATTTTAAACAAAAATGCGGGTGTAGATTGTCCCTTTAACAGGCCAGATATTCATTATATCTTAACTAGAGCACAGGTGAAATAATAATCAGTAACCATGGTTACTCACCTGCTCTCGCCCTTCAGATGATTATTTCACCTGCACTCTAGTTAAGATATAATGAAACTCTGGCCTGTTAAGGGTCCTGAAGACTGAAGTTAAGAAACACTGACTTAGACATATGCTTGTTAAAATTGATGTACCAGAGAACTATTAGCGACAAACATGACTGGACCATGCTAAATCTGTATGCTATAAATATGCTGGATGCACAACATGCAATGGCAAATTTTATTATGCATCTATAGTATCATAGATTTAGGTTGTACAACACAATTTATTGTAATTATACATATTTATACATATCCCCAGGTGGCTTGTTTTACATTGCAAAAATGAATGATGAGCTCAGGACTCATCGCTCTAGATCACTGGTTTTCAAACCTTTCAAATAGGTGAAAAATATCAGTAAACATGGTTATTTTACCTACTTTCATCCAAGGTAATCCTGAAAATCTGGCCTGTTGGGGAGTCCTGAGTACAGGTTTGAAAACCAGTGATCTAGACCTAAAAAGCCCTAATAAATGGCAATTCAGAGAAGCCAGTAGCAAAACACCTTGCAGTAGCTAAACATAAGGTTGCTGACCTGCATTATACTATTACTAGTCCTAAAGCCCGTTCACACGGGCCATTTTTTGCAGGGTACAGCGGTCCCACCCCTTGCGCTCTCTCCCTGCCCCTCTCTTTTGCTCTCTCTCCCCCCTCTCTTTTGAGATCTCTCTCCCCCTCTCTTTTGAGCTCTCTCTCTCCCCCCTCTCTTTTGCGCTCTCTCTCTCTCCCCCCTCTCTTTTGCGCTCTCTCTCTCCCCCTCTCTTTTGCGCTCTCTCTCCCCCCTCTCTTTTGCGCTCTCTCTCTCCCCCCTCTCTTTTGCGCACTCTCTCTCCCCCCTCTCTTTTGCGCTCTCTCTCTCCCCCCTCTCTTTTGCGCTCTCTCCCCACTCTCTTTTGTGCTCTCTCCCCCCTCTCTTTTGCGCTCTCTCCCCCCTCTCTTTTGCGCTCTCTCCCCCTTCTCTTTTGCGCTCTCTCCCCCCTCTCTTTTGCGCTCTCTCCCCCTCTCTTTTGCGCTCTCTCTCTCCCCCCTCTCTTTCTCCCCCCCCCCCTCTTTTGCACTCTCTCCCCCCCTCTTTTGCGCTCTCTCTCTCCCCCCTCTTTTGCACTCTCTCCCCCTCTCTTTTGCGCTCTCTCTCCCCCTCTCTTTTGTGCTCTCTCTCACCCCTCTCTTTTGCGCTCTCTCACCCCTCTCTTTTGCGCTCTCTCTCTCTCCTCTGTCTCTCTCCCCCTCTCTCTCTCCCCTCTCTCTCTCCCCCTCTCTCTCTCTCTCTCTCTCTCTCTCTCTCTCCCCCCCCTCTCTCTCTCTCTCTCTCTCCCCTCTATCTCTCTCCTCTCTCTCTCCCCCTCTCTCTCTCTCTCCCCCTCTCTCTCTCTCCTCTCTCTCCCCCCTCTCTCTCTCCCCCTCTCTCTCCTCCCCTTCCCCTCTCTCTCTCCCTCCCCTCTCTCCCTCCCCTCTCTCTCTCCCCTCTCTCTCTCTCCCTCCCCCTCCCCTCTCTCTCTCCCTCCCCTCTCTCTCACTCCCCCTCCCCTCTCTCTCACTCCCCCTCCCCTCTCTCTCCCCCTCCCCTCTCTCTCCCCCTCCCCTCTCTCTCTCCCTCCCCTCTGTCTCTCCCTCCCCTCTCTCTCTCCCCCTCCCCTCTCTCTCTCCCCCTCCCCTCTCTCTCTCCCTCCCCTCTCTCTCTCTCCCTCCCCTCTCTCTCTCTCCCTCCCCTCTCTCTCTCTCCCTCCCTCCCCTCTCTCTCTCCCTCCCCTCTCTCTCTCTCTCCCTCCCTCCCCTCTCTCTCTCTCTCCCTCCCCTCTCTCTCTCTCCCCTCTCACTCCCCCTCCCCCCTCTCTCTCACTCCCCCTCCCCCATCTCTCTCATTCCCCCTCCCCCCCTCTCTCATTCCCCCTCCCCCCCCCTCTCTCACTTCCCCTCCCCCCTCTCTCTCTCTCCCTCCCCTCTCTATCTCTCTCCTCCTCCCCCTCTCTCTCTCTCCTCCTCCCTCTCTCTCTCTCTCTCCTCCCCTCTCTCTCTCCTCCCCCCTCTCTCTTTCTCTTCCCCCCCTTTCTTTTGCTCTCCCTCCACTCTCTTTTGCTGTCTCTCCCCCTCTCTTTTGCTCCCTCTCCCCCTCTCTTTTGCTCCCTCTCTTGTGCTCTTTTTATCTCCCCTCTTGATCTCTCTCTCCCCTCTTGATCTCTCTCTCACCTTTCTTATCTTTTCCCTACCCCCTCTCTCCCCTCTTTTGAGCTGTTTTGAGCTCTGAAACTGCACAGCCTTTCACGGTCTGTCTGACCCCGCCCCTTCACGCTCAGCCACGCCCCCTCACGGCCCTCGCGCTCGGCCACGCCCGGCCACGCTCGGTCATGCTCGCACTGCAGAGCAGAGACTTAGGGACTCTCAAAGGCCAGGTGTGTTTGTCCTCGTGCTGTGCTGTCTACTGCGCATGACAGCTTCGGACAAACACACTTGGCCTTTTATTATATAGGATTAATCACATCCCACCTCTGCCCAGTGTTGGGAATGGGGATTATGCTAAACTATTACTTAAAAAAAAAGAGGCAAGAAGGATGTCTATGCTAAATATTATGGTGTCTAAGGTCTTGAACAGCAATCTAGATTGTTCTGTTTTGCTTTTATGAATTTATTGACGTAGATATAAATTTTCTTGTTTATTAATTTGTTTATTAATTTGTGTGATAGTTATTAATAAGAACTTATTAACTGGTGTAACAGTATAAATATAATACATATTTTAGTTTAGCTTTTCTTTTTCCTTTAAAGGGACAGGAAACCTTTATTTGATGATTCAGTTAGAACATGCAATTTTAAACAACTTTCCAATTAACTTCTATTATCTAATTTGCTTCATTAATAAGGTATCCTTTGTTGAAAAGCATAGCTAGGTAGGCTTAGCCCCTGGGTGCTATTTGCTGATTGGTGGTTGCACATTTTGACTGTTATGGCTCTGACACTTTATAGCTGTTATGTAACCTGCATTTATAATATTTGGTTGTTGCTCTATAAATAACCAAGGGTGGATTAAGACCATAACATCTGACTAGAAAGCTATGCATCATAGGACACCAAACACATTGAGATTGTACTAAACAATGTTTAATTATGTTTAGTAAAATAACTTTGCAGTATTTATTATTATTTCCACTTAAAAAAAAAAAAAACTATTGTAACGTAAAACAAATATATCAGCATCTTTTACTTAGGCAAATAAGAAACTATGTCTACCTTTATGAGAGATATATATATATATATATATATATATATATATATATATACACACATACATACATACATGCAAACTGTGTGACCAGATACACATCCCTTGACCCTGCAAAACTCCCAGCCCTGGATACTCATAGACAGCTGCACAGATTTCAGTGTCAGTTAACTTCAGTCAAGCCAGGGCTATGAGGTTTGTAGGTTCATGGGATGTCTATCTAGTCTGTTTTGAGAGTACAGTCAATGTCCGTGTTTTTTTTGTGTCTAGGGAAATTATTATATAATCCCACCTTACCATTTATTATTTCATTGTTGGACACAGAACAATAAAAAAAGACACCTAGAAAAAGGGTCAGAGCTTGCAGGTGTTTAAGATGGCCGAATAGTCTTGGAGCTCCATGCAAGGCTTACAGTAGAATCCAATTTGCAGATCCCCTTGTTTGCAAATAATGGCCAAGTTTGTTTGAACATGACAGTGCTCCTGAACCGCATTGTTTTGAGCATTCAATCAGCTGCCACAGTGCCTGGAATAGGTCCGTGAATATATCAGAGGCCCAGGACATGGCACATAACTAGTGACCAAAAAATAGACTTAAGTGACCAGCGCCAAAAAATATAAATTACTACAAACTCCAACTAGAAAAAATAGGTTACCCTCAAAGACCTACAGGACTAATCAATACAAAATACAAAGCACTAGGGAACGCTGAAACCAGCTTAAGAGTAAGGATTATAGAATATATATAATAATAATAAAACACCTAACCTGATACTAATATGATACTTCTATAATAGGCAATATGTATAATACATGTAAATATAAATTGTGAATTATGAATTATGTGTGAAAAAAATCTTTTCAAAATTGGAAAAAATTATATATGAAAAAAAATTCTATGTGAAAAAAATTCAATTCTATAGCAGATGCCAGCAACAAATACTAGAATTGCATATCTATATATAAAAAACTTTATTACAATATAGGTCGACCTATTCAAGACATACAATAATAAATCACAAAATTAAGAAAAAAAGAAAAAAAAATTTTGCTAGTCATACGCTTAGAGGTATATGAGTCCCCTCTGTTTATATTTTGGTTTTATCTTCTAAGTATACCTGCTTGTTTATATTATCTCAATCTGAGTTTTTATAGTTTTTTGTTTATGAAACAACACCGGTGTTTTTACTATTGTATTATTGTATCATATCAAATGTTTTAAATTGTCAACAGATCACTACATGTGAATGGATCGTCATTTTTGATCTCACATACATACAAGAATCTTTTATCCAATAAATATATATCTATTTGTATTATAGAACTTGCATCTGGAAGCTTTATTGTCCTGGAGAGACACCACTTATCTTTTAATTTAAACACAGCCTATGTATGGTGAGAACATTATCAGACACACAGGGAACTTGATATACATTTACACCATTATTAGTCAGAACAGCATTAACTTGCGCCACCTATTTTGTTGATCTAGTATCATATTAGTATCAGGTTAGGTGTTTTATTATTATATATATTCTATAATCCTTACTCTTAAGCTGGTTTCAGCGCTACATAACTAGTGACCTCCCCTGTTGCACACTTACTCTCCTCCAAGACCTCCAGCCTAGTGACCACAGAGCCTATCTACCGTGCGCATGTAGCGGTAGTTAAGACACAAATCAAATATTACTGCACAGAGCACCAATAGGATCTGCTAAATAGACCTGATTATGCACTATCTACTGGTAGGTGCAAAAGTTTTTTTATGTAGACACCTGATAAATGAAACTGCAGATAACCTATATCTTACTACACAAGTAGTGAAGAGCAACTAAGCCCACATTGAATAGCACAAAATACACTGTTTATCTCTACCTTCTATAATCTCTGGACAACTTGTTTACTATATGTGTACAAAAGACTTGTAGATAGTCATTAAAGCTTAAACATAAACAGTAATAATAGTGGTTATAATATAACATGCAACCACTATTAAACACCTTCTTACTGTAACTTTAAGTAACAACCTATACATAAACTACATACTATTGTATCCTTGCTAGTGAATTTCCTGCAGACATACTGTCATCATATTTGCTCCAGTAAGCAAAATTGCATAACTTCAAACCCTTTTAAATCTTGGATGAATATATGAACTCTCAAGCTTCTAGAATCTGATTGTCATGCTCTGCGAGACGGGTTCAAGGGTTTGGAGCTAACATGAGGTGGACTTAAGGCTGCCTTGTGCACTAAAAGGGGCCAGGGGTATGGGTTTCTTAATGGAATTACCCCAATTAGGCATAGCTGAAGAAACAGACAGATTATTGTACAGGACACTAAAGGATCAGATATTGGAAGCAGGATAGATGAGCAGGTGTGGTCACTCCAGAGCTGGAATCAGAGGTAATCCCCATGATAGGGCCAGGAACAGGAATGCCCACTCTAAGGCTGAAACTGGAATGCCCACTCGAGGTTGAAGACTGGAACAAGATACAGAAGCTGGATGGACACCCACTACAGAGTACAATAGCTGGAGACTGGCATGTGGCAGATACTCTCTGCAGGACTTAGAAGAAGGAACTGGAGACTGGCACTTGGCAGATACCCTCTATAGAGCTAGGGTATGCATATTGGATACAAAAACTTGACAGACACCCTCTGCAAAGCTTGGGTTCAGTAGCTGGAGACTGGCACTTGGCAGATACCCTCTGTAGAACTAGAGTACAGGAAATGGATACAGGAAATTGACAGACACCCTCTGCAGAGCTTGGGTACAGGAACTGGAGACTGGCACTTGGTAGGTACCCTCTGTAGAGCTAGGGAATAGGAACTTGGCAGACACTCTCTGAAGAGCTTGGATGCAGTAGCCGTATAATAGAACTTGGCAAGTGCCCTGTACAGGGCTAGGCACTGAAACCGGATACCAGTGCTTGGAAGGCACCCTCACAGGACTTGGGTATAGGAGTAGGATACCAGAGAAGGCAGGATGGTGACACAGGATAAAAGTTAGCCATGACAGGCTAGTGATGAGAAAATAGCTAGTTGACAAGCTGAGAGTCCGATAGCTGAGAGCAGCCCAATAAGTCACCAAACACAGGGAGAAGAATCTGTTAGAGTAGTCAGAAGAAATGGCCAAGTTCTGTATACTAGAATAGAAGTCCTATCTTTAATCAAACAAAAGGGAAATCCAAGAGTAGTCAGGAGGCAAGCTGAATTCAGGAACCAGAGGAAACATATAAAGCAGAATTAGAAAATAAGATTGACAACCTTGAGAACAGGACACATCGTAATTTAAATACAAATAAGAGGAATACCTAAAGTTATTACAGGAGAAGATCTGCGGTATTATCTTCACAAGATGATTCATTAAATTCCTCCGGATTCCCTGAACCCCAAATAGAAAGAGTTCACAGGTCTTTGAGGCCTAAGCTGACTGATCTCCAACTTCCACGATATGCTATTATATGTTTCCGGAATTACATGGATAAAGAAGAGATATTTAATTATGCTTGATCAAAATAGGCTTTCAATTTTCAAGGAGCTAAATTACAAATTTTCCAAGATTTATCATCCAGAACTTTACAGAAGAAAACAAAATATCTCCACCCTAACTGCACACCTGAGAAAATATAAAATACCTTACAGGTGGGGATTCCCAGTGTAAATACAAGTCATCAAAAATGGTAAAAGATAGGAATGCTCCAATCAAGTACATATAAAGGCTTTTTGTGACTTTGGACATTCCATTAACGGAAAAAATGTACCCCTATCAACTGAATCAACATCAACTTCTCATTCTTCCCCTAAACCCCAAAGAAGATCTTGGAGTGAAGTTCTGGGGGAAAACAGCAAGAAGAAACAGTCAGCGAAAAACAGATCCACCAATAAATCTACTTGAACTAATCTTTAGAATGTCTAATAGAGAAATGTTTATGTTTAAAATAGAGTAGGATCCTATTTGAATGACATAGTACAGTGTTCAGCACATTCAACAGGCGGTGCATGCTGCAAGAAGGGAGCCACTCCACAGACAATCAAAAAAAGTACAGAGGCAGCAGCACTTTCAAAAAGTAAGACATTTTATTAGTGCAGAGAAAGGTTACATCCACAAGCCCTTAGTCATCCTATTCTTCGAAGCTACTGTCCAAGAAGATAGACAGCTAGTAAGTTCTTACTATTCTTAAACCTCACCTAACCCTTTTACGCAGTTCTTTTTCAATAGACACATAAGACATATACCTTTATTATACAATAATTATGATATTGTTGCATGTTATATGTGATGGTTAGTGATTTTTCTTTGTCATCTCTTGTCTTTGATTTATATTGCTGCGGTTGTACCAATCACTACCTATGTAGGCATTGTTGTTTTTATATATTTGCTGACCAAGGTGGCTCAATTAAATATTTGCTTGAGGACAGAACACTCAATATATTTCCATTCCTACTATTATTATTATTATCATTTATTTGTATAGCGCCTCCAAATTCCGTAGCGCTGGACTATACCATGCATCTCTCTTTGAAGATTGTAAAAACCTTTTAATTTTTTTTTTATTTAGTGCTCCCACCCTTACCTTTATTTTTTCACAGACAGATAGTTAATTACCCAGTTCCATAAATGTTACATTTTTCTTTTTATTTATTTTTCACACCATCTTCCACTTCCCTGTGAACCTTCCAAAATGTATATCAATGGCTCATCCTGCAAACACTAGCAATATATTTGTTGCCACACAAAATGTTTCGTGACAGCTGAAAAACATTCTATTGCATTCCATGATTTTTATATGAAAACATGTAATATAAAAACTATATTTTGACCAACATAATTTGAGTTCCAGGTCAACCAGGAAAATTGGGTCTGTATATTATTTTAAAAAGGAACCTCATTTGACCTTCTCCACTGTACCCGTGATGGCGAAGGCAGATTTTTGATAAAAGTGGGCTTATGCTTTGGTAGACCCCTTATAATTATGTATGTCTGCACCTCTAATTGCCCTACACCATCTTTTTTCAAACATGCCTTTAACCCGCTTCTTGATATTGCAAAAGGACCCATCCTTGTAGGGGGAGATTTTAATTTTCCAATGCCCGCCAGTATGGACATGTCAACAGGAACATTTTATATACCTATGAGGCAAATTAAAGCTAACTTATCTGTAATGCAATGTTTCCACACTTTTGACACCTGGTGAATACACCATCTTATTGTAGCCCTGATATTCAAAGAAAAGTGGCGTGTCCGAGCAATGCCGGCAAGCGGCAACGTCTCTCCCATAAAAGTCAATAGGAGCATGACGTCACTACCCACATCGCCGCTTGTCGGCATTTTGCTGTGGCCAGGGGACCCTATTTGAAGTGGGCCTACATGTCACAAATAGTGTGCTCGTTGAAACTAAAAATAGTTTCTCTGTAGGCACACTTCAAATATTGTCGTGAGGACCTAACTAGCTCAGGCGATGTAGTCTCGACAGCTGGCGAGACAAACATGGCCACACCCTCCTTGCAACCTGCACTTCTCTGATTTGAACATATCAATCTTGTGTTGATGTGTACAAAGCAAAGAGCAGGCTACTCCCACTAGCATGCCCTGCTAACTCTTGAATGCCTATATCTACGTCACGCCTAACCTACACTCCCCCTGCTCCATCTCGCTACCTCCCACCCACTGTAGGCCTACGTCTATGCTAACCTACACTCCCCCTGCATCACCCAAATCCCCCTGACTGCCTACACCTTTGTGTGGCTGTTTTAGGGTCTCAGGTATTGGAGAGGACCTTGACGTGGTACCTGAGCTTGTCCCATTTGGCCAGATGCGGTGACTAACCTTTCCAGTTTTGCTTTTAAATCTTAGCTGAGAGCTTGTAAGTGAGTGCTGGGTTTTCTCTGTGTGTTATATATATATATATATATATATATATATGTTATCACTAATAAACACAAGTTAACAAATACATTTTAATGAATATGCAATACATAAAAACAATATGCAATATATATGCATACCATTTAAATATTGAATATCAATGCAAGCTCTGACTACATTATATCTACAATCTTTGAAATAAAAATGCGTGGCCATTTATAACTCATATTAGTTTAAGTATTGGATATATAAATTAAAATGTAGATATTATTGCTTTATGTATTTATTTATTATATTTTTGAAATAAATATTTATGTTATAAAAGACAGTTGCATTATAAATATAGTATTACATAACTGCATGCCTGTTATGTAATAAAACAATTGTAATACGAATGGCTTTTGTAACATGAATATAAATGTTAAAATATATATTTTTGTTATAAAAAAAATCATTCATTTATATACAATAGTTAAAAGAATATGCATCATACATAAGCATGCATAATATTTAAAAAAAATTGTAAGTAAATGCACTATTAACACCTAAGCAGTGGGTATCTGGCAGCATAGGGGTTAATAGATAGATACTTGCAGTGGGTATGTAGCAGTATAGGGTTTCATAGGATAGATATTTGTGATGGGTATGTGACAGTTTAGATCTTTATTAGTGTAGTGTTAGTTTGCGGTGTGGGGTACTTTGGTTTTGGGGTATTAGTCGCTAAGCACACAGCAGTTATATTCAAAAGATTCTTTACTATACATCCCCAATATGGTTGGCATTGCTGTGTGTTGTCCAATGCCAGTGTCCAGAAAAATGTTGCTGCACGGCAACAATTAGTAAAATTAAAAATATATTCCTATTTGGAATGACACACTGTAGCTGGAACAAGGCTCAAAGCAATAAGAGGAAAAAAGAAAAAATGTATGCACTCTAAAAAAATAAATCCAAATCATATAAGTAAGCACTGTTTGAAGGCGTGAAACACGTACAATGTTGCTGTCTTCCTACGTGTATTTTTAAATACTGTTGTGAATAAAAGGATACTTTGAATTTTTTAATAGAGTGCAGTATTTTTTCTTTTTTTCTTTTGATGTTTATAGCCAGCATAGCTGACCAATGGCATGTATAGTAAACACCTCTCAGTGATGCCGCTATGTTGAGAGCTTAGAATATTTTGACAGGCTCACTCGACAAAGCAGTGGATCCCTTTGTATATTTTGCCGCCTCATTGCATTTTCGATCATCGGTACCTAAGAGTGACTTTGGTGCCTATTTGTTATATGGTGGCCGGACTTCGATAAACTCCATCAGCATACGCTGTCACATTTATCATTGCACAAGCATTTCTTGTGAAATGCTTGTGCAATGCCACCCCCTGCACATTCAGGGCCAATCTGCTGCTAGTAGGGTGTGTCAATCATCCGTATCTGATCGGGATGATTGTAGTCAGCCACCTCAGAAATGGAGGATGAGTTACACTGCTTAATAAATTGGCCCCTATATGTTTTTCTCTCACCCACAATGGCCCTACACACGTTTAGACTATTTATTATGTGACAAAATTTTACTAGCTTATTTAATTGACTCTAAAATATCCTATGCGGCCTGGTCAGACCAGCAATGGTTCTCAGTTTGTTCATTTGTCCTACTAAACCCATGGGTGGATGTGGTTTGAGACTAAATGATTCCTTGTTTACAGATCCCTAAAGGTTCAATCTATAATGGAGAAAATAGATTTGTTCTTTGATCTCAATAATCCAAGTTCTACCTCAGAAATTAAAAATTGGGAGGCGTATAAATGTTATATAAGAGGAGAACATAATTAAATAAGGTTACGCCAGCATAAACACAAAAGAGAATATTGTATCTTTTTAACAACTAAAGTCACTCATTTAGAAAATGTACATAAAAAAGCCGAAAATCCAATGAAATTCAATCAGATTTAACTCATGCAAGAGACTAATTAAATAAATATTTAATAAAATGCGCTCACCAGAGAGCTCTAACCACTAATGAAAATGATTTCTCAGAAAACAATAAACAAAGCAAAAAAAAACACACAGTGCGCTACTACCCTGCTCAAACTATTAGGTCTAAGCACAAAAAATACAATAACATATATTTCAGAAAGGCTATTCCACTATAAATACTTAGCCACTTTTCTGTTAATAAATGTTCATATATGTGTCCTTTTCTATTTGATACAGTGTTAAGTCTGTATTGGTCATGGGAATTCCTTATATCCCTTCTATTCAGCGAGTTCTATAGTGCAGCTTCTCAGCACAGTCCCATCAATGACTCGTTTACAAAACAGCTGAAAAATATAAAGATAGAGAAGCGCAACATGCTCTAAGTGTAATCCATCTGACAATAACTCCTGATGTCCCCTTCCCTGAGTATTACTCACAAGATAATTCTGTACAGAATGCGCATCGGTTGTACACAACCATGTAGCTTGTTTGTTTCCACCGTTCATCAGCTCCACCTCCTTCTATGACATCTGGATTGACTGTCCAACCAGAGGGCTTATTTCTCGTTCAAACCGGAATCCGCAATCAAAGAACTAGGTATGCTGAGGAGCCTAGGATCTATCTGCTGGTTAGTGGCTGCACATAAATGCCTCTTGTCATTGGTTCGTTAGATTTGTTCAGCTAGCTCCCAGTAGTGCATTGCTGCTCCTAGGTTTATTCTTCTACAAAGGATGCTGCCGTATCCAAAATGTACGTCTCTGCTTACGATCTGTGCCCCTGCTGATTCCGGATAGCTTTCTTCTCCTTTCTTCTCTCTTTCTTCTTCAGGCTGAATCAGTGTGTCTGATTGACAGTGGGGAGGAGCCGGCAGAGATTCCAGCATCTGACGTTAACACTTGAGGCGAATGGAGGCTGAGGACTAGGAGAAGAAAGCTATCCGGAATCAGCAGGGGCACAGATCGTAAGCAGAGACGTACATTTTAGATACGGCAGCATCCTTTGTAGAAGAATAAACCTAGAAGCAGCAATGCACTACTGGGAGCTAGCTGAACAAATCTAACGAACCAATGACAAGAGGCATTTATGTGCAGCCACTAACCAGCAGATAGATCCTAGGCTCCTCAGCATACCTAGTTCTTTGATTGCGGATTCCGGTTTGAACGAGAAGTAAGCCCTCTGGTTGGACAGTCAATCCAGACGTCATAGAAGGAGGTGGAGCTGAAGAACGGTGGAAAGAAACAAGCTACATGGTTGCGCACTCTGTACAGAATTATCTTGTGAGTAATACTCAGGGAAGGGGACATCAGGAGTTATTGTCAGATGGATTACACTTAGAGCGTGCTGCGCTTCTCTATCTTTATATATTTCAGAAAACAATAAAGCAGGTAGATTGCTAGCCCGATCACTTACAAAACAGCCGGAATTTACCAATGAACACATTGTGAATACATTTGCGGATTACTACACATCATTATACAATATTGATAATAATGACTCCCCTACTAAAAATGTATATTATTCAAAATTATTTATCTCAAATTCATGTTCCTTCTTTAGCAGCAGATGCTAGAGAAGATCTGGATTCTCCACTTACATTAAATGAGGTTCTAGAAGCCAATAAATTATTAACTAAGGGAATGGCCCCCGGTCCTTATGGCTTCACCCCAAAATTTTATAATGTATTTAAGACAAAGAAAGGACCATACTTAATAACTCTTTTTCAATTAATAGATTAAGGAGCCCAATTTTCAGAAAAGATGCTAGAGGCAGCTATAACAATAATTCCCAAGCCAGGCACATCAAAAGATAATATATGCAACTTTGGATTGATTTCCTATTGCATATTGATCTTAAATTATATGCAAAAATCCTAGCAACCAGATTAAACCGTTTATTACCCTCCTTGATACACTCCGACCAACGGCTTGCTTCCATTGAGCCGTAAAAAATGGAGCTCATGCACTCCTTACCTGTGAATACCTTAGTTGTTAACACCTCTAAAGAGAAACAAAACCAAAGATAAAAATATGTATTATAAATAAGTGTAACTATAAGCAAAATCTACTTTATATTCTAACTACATGTTTTACTTTATTAATATATGTAATATTTATTGCTGCCTTAGGCATAGGTCTAGTTTGAATTTTGTATATAAGTGCTTGCATGTATTTTTATATGTACATACATATTGATATTTCCATAAGAACATAAGTTCAACTATTGCTACATATGGGACAATAAATATTACATATTACAATTGTTTTCTACATCATTTGAACTTTTTAAAATTTTCATGGGAACTAGGCCTCAAAAAGCTTTTTTTTTTTCTATTTTGCACCTCGTTGAGTTGGGTGTTATTTTTTTTTTCAGTGTATCGACAGTCACCAACAGTGTATTAATGGTTTGCGCTGTCATTGAAAACCTGGTGTAATTTAGCGCTTTACGGCTTCTAATACTTTCTATGGGATGCGAAAATATTTGAAGCAGTCAATACACAAAATTGATTCAGACAGAATATTTATCAGTTTGCAACCTTGTAATGGCTGTTTATTTATTATTATAGGTATAGATATATATTGTACCAAAATACCATCATATATAGATTAGACATGTGCAATTCAGTTCGGTTCGATAAGGAAATTCGGAAAATTCTGCAAATTCGGAGATTCGGATCGAACCGAATATCCGAATTAAAATAGTGCTGAATCTACCGAATAAATCCGAATAACTTCGGATTTATTCTGTAGATTTGGATGGCCATGGATTACACTAGTATTGTACAGTATATTAGGTTATATCACTCTGCTATGGGTTACACCTAATGTACAGTACATAATACTAGTCTAATCCCACCTAACACTTACAGAAATTCCGAATTTCCGAACCGAATCCAGCCGAATTTATTCGAATCCGAATGAATCCGAAACAAATCCGAACTGAATTTATTCGAATCCGAAACAAATCCGAACAGAATTGATTCAAATTTTTCCGAATTCGAATCGCTCCGAACTTCGAAAAAATCCGAACCAAACCGATTTTTTTCGCCATGCACATGTCTAATATAGATAGAAATGTGTATTTATCAATAAAGAGAACATAATCTGTTATATAAAGAACACTGAAATATTAATATTTTCATGTCGGGTTAGCACAAATGATAATATGTGATCGGGTTTGCGCGAGAGTAGGGTGTTAGGTTTTTTTCCCCCCACTTTTTTTCTTCATTGACTTCCATGGGGGAATACGTAAACGCTTACGTGATATATCAAATTTCTGATTTTTGTGCTCGTCGGGTTAAAGCGAGAGCGAAAAACGTTTACTTTCTTAATCTTAATTCTAGAGCAATTAATGCACAAGTGGGAGCATTAATTTGCCATCCACTCATATTCTGGCCCTTAATCTTTCAGAAAGGCCTCCTTAAAATCTAGAACAACATCAAGGAAGCAATTGATCCACTGTTAGATAAATGGTTTGTATATTTCCAACTTAGACACTTCATTTTACACATTCCACATAAAACTGATTTAACAAGATTTTTAACTTCTTTTGAAAAAAAACTTTGCACTTCTCCTTTCATAACCAGAAAACATATTTCACTGATATATCATTTTTAAAATATACTTAAGCCAGAGGTTATGCCTACCTAAGTGGGAGACAGATCTAAATATTACTTTAGATGAGAAAACATGGAGCAAGATATTTACTAATAACAAAAAACATCAATATACCTTGCAATAATTGTAATGAATTATAAGATTCTATCTTGGTGGTGCCTCACCCTGAATAGATTACATATTTCCTAAGGCATCTGACAAGTTCTGGAGACATTACGGAGAAGTTTGGTGCACTTTCACACAAATGGTGGCACTGCCCAGCTCTTCACCAATTCTGGGCCAGTGTTTCTAGATGTTGATGGGGCACTGGGACTCACTGTCTCTTTAACTCCTACAGTGATATTATTAAACGATTATCCACATATTAGTTATGCATATAGTAAGCAGCTATGTTTGCTTAATTGCGCCGCAAGACTAATCCCTAGATGGTGGAAAAATCTACAAGCCATTACCTTTGAACATTGGGTGCGTGAAGTGGATTACATCCTATTTTAAGAAAAACTTTATTACAGTTGCATACTGTAGTTATGAATTTTTACTTAAAAGGACATAAAAAACCCTAAATTTATCTTTCATGATTTAGGTAGAACATACATATTTTAAACCAGTTTATTCTATTATCAAATTTGTTTTATTTTATTGGTATCATTTGATGAAGGAGTAGCAATGAACTACTGGTTTCTAACTGAACACATGGTTGAGCCAATGGGGCATATTTATCAAGCTCCATATGGAGCTTGATGCCCCTGTTTCTGGCGGACAGACATCGCCGGAAATTAACCCGATCGAGTACGATCAGGTTGATTGACACCCCCTGCTGGCGGCCCATTGGCCACGAGTCTGCAGGGGGCGGCGTTGCACCAGCAGCTCTTGTGAGCTGCTGGTGCAATGCTGAATACAGCGAGCGTATTGCTCGCCGTATTCAGTAAGGTCTGGCGGACCTGATCCGCACTGTCGGATCAGGTCCGCCAGACTTTCATAAATAGAGGCCAATGAGTCGGTACGTATATGCAGCCTGCAATCAGCAGCTAGAACCTAGGTTCTTTGCTGCTCCAAGCTTTCCTAGAAAAAACATTTCATCAAAGGATAACAAGAGAAGGAAGCAAATTAAATAATATAAGTAAATAGGAAAGTTGTTTAAAATTGTATTCTCTGTCTAAATCATGAATGTCTAATTATGACTTTACTAACCGTTTAATGTATTTTTATGGGAACAAAACCCACCATTACAATAACCATTAGGTTTAAAGTGAATGTCAATATTGATGCTAAAGTGCCCGGTTTTTTTTAAATTTGATTAAAAACAGGGGCACTTTAATTTAAAATTTACATTTCACTTCTGTTGTGAAAAAACAAAACAAAGCAAAAAAACAAAAACAAAAAAAAAAACACTTACCTTTTAATCTTGACAGCAGCTCCAGCTTCCTCCGGTCGTTGCAAGCCATATCTGATGTCAGAAATGATGGATAGGTCATCCTCCAATCACGGCTTCCCCCCCCCGGGGGAATCAGAGTCTGATTCAATGCCGTGATTGGAGGAAGCCGGATTTCTCATTTTAGACCCAGGAAGAGGCTTTGCGACGGGTGGAGGAAGCTGGAGCGACTGTCAAGTTTAAAAGGTAAGTTTTTTTTCACAACAGGAGTGAAATGTAAATTATGATGAATTAAAGTGCCCCTGTTTTCAATCAAATTTTTAAAAACCGGGCACTTTAGCATCAATATTGACATTCACTTTAATAAACGTTACTGTTATAATAAATATCATTACATTAGTACCCATAATATTTATTGCATAAACATTCGCAATGCCTCTTATGTTTTGAGGGATGGGAATATAGGATCTGTTCCGTATTTCCAGTTTCTATTATCTTCACTTTTTCTTTATTTTTTTTTCTTATTTGTTCATCATTTATTACAGACAGGTTAACTTAAAGGGACAGTAAACCCAAAAATGCTGTTTCATGATCCAGATAGAGAATACAACATTCCAATTTACTTCTATTATACAATTGGCTTCATTCTTTAGATATCCTTTGTTATAGAAATAGCAATGCACATGGGTGAGTCA